>NC_142932.1:106136079-106141079 GCF_046866305.1 Octopus bimaculoides | reverse complement strand
TAAAAGAAATGTATCTATCTATCTATCTATCTATCTATCTATCTATCTATCTATCTATCTATCTATCTATCTATCTATCTATCTACCTACCTACCTACCTACCTACATATCTATCTATCTATCTATCTATCTATCTATCTATCTATCTATCTATAAAATATACGTATAAGAAGGTATAACCACTAAGTGGACATCCGATATGCTAGAAAGAGATCACCTACGATCTAACCACAAAGATATTGCTGAATTTTTTTTCCGGAGAACATTCTTTTCTTTGTGGTTAGATCGTAGTTGATCTTTTTCTAGCATATCAGATGTCCACTTAGTGGTTATCCCTTCTTATACGCATGTAATACAATTTTTCTGAATTTTCAGATTTTTTTATATGCTAGGCCACTGGTTTTAAATTGATGCTAATTAAATTAATATTCAATTTATCACCCTCAGTATATAAATATCTGTAAAACATATATATGTATATGATTGTAAGTGTGTATGCATGTGTATTGTATCTGCGTATGCATGTATGTATGTATGTATGCATGTATGTATGTATGTATGCATGTATGTATGTATGCATGTATGTATGTGTGAATGTGAATGTGGGTGTGGCGACGGCGATATATGTGGCTTCGACTTTAGCCTCCTATAGAAATAAAATTTTCTTAAATTTAACGAAACAAAAACAAGAAAAGTAGTAATTGCAACAATAACAAAATTAATGATGACGATGATGAAGATGATGATAATGGTCATAACATGAATCCTATTAATAACAACAATAAGAATATTATTATTTATTTTTCCTTCCACAAGGGTAATGTATTGGAGGTAGTACAAGGACAAACAATAATAATTTCATTTATTTGCCACAAAGGCTTATGTTACATAAAGGGGATGTTACATGGACGATTAGAAACACGTGTTGGGGGTTTCCATTGAAATCTGGTGACATCAAGAAATGATGAAACATCTAACATCATCATCCTAACCATCACCATGAACGTCGTCATGTTGATTGATAATGATGATGATGGTGTTGATGGTGATGTTGGTGATCATCATCATCATGATGACCATCACCGTCATTGTTCTCATCATCATCATTATTGTCATCATCGTCGTCGTCATCATCATTCAAGTTCCTGCTCCAGCCCCCTCCCTCCCCTCCTCCTCCTCCTCCTCCTCCTCCTCTTCCTCCTCATGTTCCCCCTCCTGCTCTTCCTCCTCATGTTCCCCCTCCTGCTCTTCCTCCTCATGTTCCTCCTCCTCCTCCTCCTCCTCATGTTCCTCCTCCTGCTCTTCCTCCTGCTCTTCCTCCTGCTCTTCCTCCTGCTCTTCCTCCTTATGTTCCTCCTCTTCTTCTTCCTCTTCCTCCTGCTCTTCCTCCTTATGTTCCTCTTCCTCTTTCTCCTCCTCCTTCTCATCCCCTCTTCTCTTTATTCCTTCTCGTCCCCATCGTGTCACCACCACTAACATTTGAACAACAACAACAACAACAACAACAACAACAACAACAACAACAGCAACAACAGCAAATTCTCTCCCAAAGCTATCCGTTGATAGCTTTCACCACAAAAATATAGCTAAAAATACGACAAAAAAGACGAGAGGGAGAAAAACATGTGAGAAAATATGTATAAAAAAAAAGAAAAAAATTGTCAAGAAATTACTTCTAGAAGACTCCTGGCTATTGCAAAGGGATTTTATTCATTTATTTAATCTTTTTTCGAGGAAAAGTTTCACAAAAATGACAGCAGGATTGATAAACGCTAACCGGAAAGGTGTACGTGAGAGTGTAAGGGCGGATAATCCCGCCAGAAGCATAAAAAAGACGACGTTGGGAGTCATGGTGAACATAGCGAATAATAGTTTATGAATGATTCTGTAGAATGGAGAACGAAGAAGATTTTCAATACTAAACTTAACAACTGGGCGATTGTAGAAGCTAAGTTGACAAAATGGCTGTGGTAGCGGCTGTGGTGGTGGTGATGGATTTAAAATATGGCTATTTAAATATATTTAGCCAGTCATTTTGGCTTTTTTGGTTTATGGTCTGATTTGTTATTTCAATTTTTTAAACCTATTTTTGATTGGTCTTATTTATATATTTATTTATTTATTTATTGGCCTGCGGCTGTAATTTTTAAGATAGAAGATATCTGGCAATATTGAGAAATAGCAGGAATTGGCAAAGAACACAGGAAGGATTTTTAGAGAAAATAATAACAATTTATAGAGAAATGACGAATCGAAAATCAGAAACAGTTGGAGCGGCACATACATACATACCTACATACATACATACATACATACATACATGCATACATACATACATACGTACGTACGTACATACATACATACATGCATGCATACATACATACATGCATTCATACATATGCATGTATGTATGTCTATATACATAAATATACATATAAATATGCATATATATGCATATATATTTACATGTATGAGTATATGTATGTATATGTATGCATGTATGTATATATATACGTATGTATATCTGTTTATCCCCACCTCTCTCTCTCTCTCTCTCTCTCACTGTATATATATATATATATATATATATATATATATATATATATATATATATATATATGTAAGCATTCGTATGTATACGTCTGAGAGAGAGAGAGATGGATAGATAGACATAGATAGATAGATAGATAGATAGATAGATAGATAGATAGATAGATAGATAGATAGACAGATAGATAGAGAATGAGAGAGAGAGAGAGAAAGAGAGAGAGAGAGAAAGATAGAGAGAGAGAGAGAGAGAGAGAGAGAGAGAGAGAGTGAGGATCTAAATAGACAGATAAATATGTAAGCGGGAGCTAAACAGATAAACAGAAGGGAAAGAAATTAGAAATGTTTGTCGAAAAAATATGCTGAAGAAGGATAGACTAGGGAAGATTAAAAGCAAATGAAGAAAAGGAGGTATTGACATCATTAATATAGGAAAGATGAGCGTAAAAGTGATGCAGCGGTCGAAATATAGACAGAGATAACAGCCTTTATTACAGTCAAAACAATTACTGCAAAACAAAAACAAAAGAAGTATTTAGAGGATAGAAATATTGACCATCAGATTAGCAGTAAGTGAAATGACAAAATGTCGATAGATCTTAAAATACTGCAAAAATGAAAAATAAAGCCAGTTTGTTTCGGATTTGATATGCCAGAACCTTAGGGTTCATATTTTGTCAATCATATTTACAAGACACATTATTGTAAGCACTTCGTAAAAGATTAACAGCTATTAATCTGCTATTATAAAGATATTTGTCTTGTGAAAATGCGTGGCTTAGTTGTTAGCGAGTATCCGGCTCACGATCATGAAGTCGTGAGTGCGATTCCCGGCGCTATCTTGTGTCCTTGAGTAAGACGTTTTATTTCACGTTGCGTCAGACCACACAGCTGGCAAAACTGAGTGGTACATGTTTTTCAAAGGGCCAGCCTCGTCGCATTCCGAGTCACACTGAATCTCTCTGGGAACTCCGTTGAGGGTACGCGTCTCTGTGGAGTGCTCACGTTTATTCCAAGGGCAGGCTGTTCCGTTGATTGGATCAACTGGAACACTCGTCGTCATCGTAACCGACGGAATGCTAATGTAAGAATGCTAGTCTATTTTTTTCCTGTGTTTACTGATGCAGAATTGAATTTTAAATAACCCTTTCGTTCTCAACTTCAGTTCTACGCACTCTGATTTTCATATGGAAAGATGCACACATTTTAAAAATAAATATTTATTTTTATGTGTACATGTGGATGAATATAAAGTTAGCAGATATATCGATACCTGACCAGTCTGATTGACTTTATTGGACAAGCAGGAAATAAATCAGAGCTGTAACAGTTGTTTAATCGAAGAGAAAGAGATATAATCGGAAATCGAAACCGAAACGAAAGCATAAAACGTCAACCGATGCTAATTTTACATTTAGACCATGTTTATGGGATGCTTGAAAGCATAACGACCCCATCATTCTCTTTTAAAATTTTTCGGGGTTTATTCTCTAGCTACGAGGAAGCAACAATAACACTACAGCTTCTTCTTCTTCTGATACTGCTGCTGCTGCTGCTGCTGCTCCTCCTCCTCCTCTTACTACTACTACTACTACTACTACTACTACTACTACTACTACTACTACTACTACGTTCTCTTTAAACGTAGCTAATGCTTTTCTTCGGGCAAGAAAGAAGCTTATTTTCTTTGTTAAATTGTGTGCTATGCTATATGTTGGTTTTCTATAAATTCTATGAAATATCGATGCTGGAGGAAAAATGTAGGATTGCCATAATCATATGGTTGGCAAATCATACATCTCAAAAACCATAATGAACAAAAAAACCATAAGAAAAACCATAAGAAAAAAAAATTGATGCGGGCTTGGCTAGGAACAGACATGGATGTGTGATTAAGAAGTTCGTTTTGGGTTCAGTCCCATTGCAAGTGTCTTCTACTATAGTCAGAGGTTGACCAATCCTTTATGAGTGGCTTTGGTAGAGGGAAACTGTGTGGAAGCCCATCATACGCATACACGCACATTGTGTGTGTTTTCAAGTGTGTTATGTGTGTGTGTGTGTTTGTATGTGTGTGTGTGTTTGTATGTGTTCGTGTTTATCCTCGCCAGTGCTTAACGACTGGTATTGGTTTGCGTACGTCTCTATATGTTAGCGGCCGATAAAAAAGGCCAATAGAATAAGTATCTGTCTTTAACCCTTTAGCATTTAAACTGGCCATATCTTGTCTGTTTTATGTTCGAATTGGCCAGATCTGGCCTATCACATCTACCTTACAATGCCATTCTACAAATAAATAATCACATCATCAAAATCTCAAAGCTAGGAGATAATGCATGATTAATTCAAAATAATTTGACTAAATAAGCATTGCACTTGATAGAGTAATCTGAATGTTAAAGGGTCACTGTTAAATACTGTGGTCGATTTATTCGACTAAACTTGCCAAAGCGGTG
>NC_142932.1:106123579-106128579 GCF_046866305.1 Octopus bimaculoides | reverse complement strand
ATCTATCTATCTATCTATTTATCTATCTATCTATTTATCTATATGTCTGTCTCTCTGTCTCTCTATCTATCTATCTATCTATCTCTCTCTCTATCTATCTATCTATCAATTTATCTCTGTCTATCTGTCTATCTATCTGTCTATACGTCATTAAAGTAAAAATATTAAAAAAAAATATGAAGGAAAAAGCGGAAGGACGACTTAAAACGAGCAGCGACGAAACCTAATGCTAAGTAACTGAACTTTTTCCTGGCTCGAAGCAACGATTTATGCAAATGATATGCATGAGATTTCTGCAAGTGATGAATAATAATTATTTGTAATTTTATTAAGACTTGACACTTGTCAGAATATTTGATTCCTTGCTATTGTTTGGACGTTTCGATAGATCGAGTTCTCATTCCTGTTCTCGTCTCTTTCCTTCCATTTAATACATTTTTCTAAAGCGAAGACGAAGAGAGAATATTTGCTCAAGTATTAATGAAAATTCACTCTGTATACATGCACGTCTACATGTATGTGCATATGGATATATATATATTTATGTGTATGTGTATATATATATATATATATATATATATATATATATATATATATATATATATACGTGCTGCCCAACAAAATAGCCTAAGGCCTTCAAACTGGAATTTTTGCAATTCAATGTACCTTTTTTGTCCATCCGTCTAAACGTTTATTTTGCAGTTGTCTCCACTCCCACCTCTCTCTTTCTTTCCCTCCCCCTTCCTCATTCCTTCTCTATACTTGTATCTGTCTTTACTCCAGTCCATATCAACTTCCTCCACACCGGTTTGTATGTATTTCTCCACTCTCTGCCTGCACTTATCGCCCCTTACTTTCTCCTTCCCAATTTTCACAGCTGTTTATTTGTACCCCATCGTTCTCTTTCTTTTACTTTGTTTCTCATCAAATCTTCTTTTCTCTGCTCTTCTACCTCGTCTGTGTGTCCACGTATCTCACTGTACTCTTGCTTGAATCTACGTCTCTAACTGTCTTTAAAATATGTAAACAGTATGGCTGAACGGTTAAACAGTCCTCTTCACAATCAAGAGACCTTAGTTCGATTTTCAATTACGCAATATGATGCCTTGAGTAAATTTTTCTCTATCATTGTCTTAAGTCGACTCAAGATTTATAAATGAGATTGGGTAGACGGGAACTGATTGGGTAGACGAAAACATGTCAGATAGAATATTCTTGTAATAAAAAGCTTTGCTACACCCGTGTTACGCTAATTCAGCCTGTGATTTACGCTAAGTAGAGAGAATTTGAGCTGCAGTACGAGTTTTACATTGTTTGATTGCTTCTGATTTTGAGTTCAAATATCACACAGAAGTCCCTTTTGATGATGTAATCGACACCCTTCCCCCAAAATTGCTGGCCTTGTACCAAAATTTGAAACTAATACCATGTCTGCCGAACTTTCCTATTTTTAAAGGTGGAGATATATTCGGCTTGTACCTTAGATATAATTATCATTTCTGTAAACAGTAATATAAATAGTTTTGGAAACAATGTTATGCCTCATGCAAGCCGGCAAGCTGGCAGAAACGTTAGCACGCCGGGCGAAATGCTTAGCAGTATTTCGTCTGTCTTTACGTTCTGAGTTCAAATTCCGCCGAGGTCGACTTTGTCTTTCATCTTTTCGGGGTAGATAAATTAAGTACCTGTTACGCACTGGGGTCGATGTGATCGACTTAATCCCGTTGTCTGTCCTTGTTTGTCTCCTCTGTGTGTATCCCCTTGTGGGCAGTAAAGAAATAAGAAACGTTAGCACGCCGGGCGAAATGCTTAGCGGTCTGCCTTTACGTTCTGAGTTCAAATTCCACCGAGGTCGAATTTGCCTTTCATCCTTTCGTGGTCGATAAATTAAGTACCAGTTGCGTACTGGGGTCGATCCGATTGACTCACCCCTCGCCCAAAATTTCGGGCCTTGTGCCTAGAGTAGAAAAGAATGTTATGCCTAATGCGAAGGTAATATCTGCGGAGAATTTTTGGGCGGTATAGTATGGTTTAGTGGCTATCTGCTGTTTTCCTGGATGACGAAAACTAAAGCTTTTAGGCAAGGTGTGACGTATCTATCACAAGTACAGGATAGGTTACTCATCTTTCAGCGTTGTCGGTCGCCTCTAACAAGGATATGTGCCTATGCGTAACTGTCGGCTGATTTGATGAATTACTCTGCCCCAAATTTCTGTTGAAGTTCGTTAGTCCATCCCCCACTTAGGTCAAATGTATGCGTGTGTGTGTGTGTGTGTGTATATATATATACATATATATATATCTATATCTATCTATCTATCTATCTATCTATATATATATATATATATATATATATATATATATACACATGTGAGTGTGTGTATACATGTATAAATATGCATGTGTGTATATTAGCATGTGTACGCTTGTATGTATATAAGTATGAGCGCATGGATAATATGAATGTGTGTATGCAGTATCTATCTATCTATCTATCTATCTATCTATCTATCTATCTATCTATCTATCTATCTATCTGTCTATGATTTATGTCTCTATTAATTAGTTTGATGCAATGATTGTGTGACTATGTATGGATTCGTTAAAGCATGATTCAATCAGCTGTAATTATCAGACGGTATGGAGTCTAAATTATTTAAATACCTCCACGCTATAACCCCGCTCTCTGTCACACACGCGCGCACACACACAAACACACACACACACGCACAAATGCAAACACACACACGTACACACACACGCAAGCTAGTTGCTGACTGTTCACACTCAACGCGTCACGCTAGTACCATGTAAAACGAGCATATCACTTGAAAAGTTATAACTAGCTATAACTAATGTCTTCAGCTAAACAAACAATTTGATTGGCTTGTTCAGTAGCGTGTTGAAACTTTAAAAGTTTACGTCGCCAAATACGTTCAGCGGTGAGATTAAAGATAGTTCTTTTTATTTTCTTATTTTTGCTTTTCGTAAGGCGAAACATTTTATATAAATATCCAACACACGGTGCCAATAGTGTTTCAGCAGCATAATTCCTAAGATTCAAATGTAGGTTTAGATACGCAGGCCAGCATATTCGATGTCAATTTATCGATTTTGACTAAGGGAGCATGTGTGTTTCTGAATTGCATTATTTCCGAAACTGATTGATTCCTCAGGGTGTTTGTTGGTTTCTCTCTGTGTCCATATGTTCCTATATACTCTTTTAATCTGTCTACTACTTACCTCCCTTTCCTAACTGCTGTAAAATATATCATTCCTTATGTATGTATGTATGTATGTATGTATGTATGTATGTATGTATGTATGTCTCTTCTGTATCTAATCGTTTAAATTCTTCCTCTGAAGAAGGGGATGACTTGTAACAAAGGTGAAAAGCTCCATCTTTGGAATGTAGATAACGAAAACAATGTCACATTTTAAACCTGAGAAAAGTCTTGGATAGATTTACTGTTCCGATTACAGAATGTATTTGTAATGTGCGAATCAGTTGGTATATCCAGACTGTCAGCTAAGCATTTCGAAGCAGTTGTTCATAGTTATCTTTTTCTCTTTCATTTTCAAAGATGTATGTATGTATGTATGTATGTATGTATGTATGTATGTATGTATACATATTTAAGATGATAATAAAATAATTGATAAAAGATTTTAATGAAGTACGATGAGAAAGTAATAAACAGTTAACTGAAGGCAATAAAATACGTTAAATGAGATGAAAATAAAGGAGCTCATAAAATGAAATAATAAATTGAATTGGTAGTAAAAGAACAGTAAAAAACGCGGTCGTTGATTAAATCAAGAACACCCAACCGGACTTTTCTTTTGTATCATTTTAAGGATAAAGCGACAACATAAAAAACATCAGTAGTATGCTCTGTTTCAGGAAGAGATAGGAGAAAAGTGACAGAACGCTGAGTTAACGATACAGTTTTGTTCCCCAATCAAATATTTTGGAAAGACGCAAACCTACGGTAGCTAGTTTTCATCTTCTGTAAATGATGGCGACTTTAGGTCTGCTGAAAAGGAAAATTTCCCTCTCTTATTGGAAAGTAATATCGATTTCTTACATTGTCCAAAGGCCACATGTCTCAGTAAAGTACACTTTCAATAAAATTGGCCTCATATATATATATATATATAAAATTACAATAAGGACATTGAATAATTACAACGCCAGTTTTATATATATATGTATATATTTCAAAGTGTAACCACATGTGAATCGTTAGCGATTTTCATCGTCCGTTTTCCTTTTCTATTGGACTTTCCTCTGTTTCTGAAGAAGAGTTTTGCTCGAAACGTTAAACCATCTTTCTTTCCTTCCCTGAGCGTCTGCTAATACTTTACATGTACCACGTCCTCGCGTTGTTGCTTTGTGTGTTTGTTCTTCGTTTTGCTTTTGGTGGGGGTAGGGAATACATACATACTTACATACATACATATATATATATATATATATATATATATATATATATATATATATATATATATATATATATATATATATACACATACATATATATATATATATATATATATATAATACACTCTCTCTTTCCTTTCCTGAGCGTCCAATAATACTATCCATATCACGTCCTCACTTTGTTGTTTTTTTGTTTTTTTGTTATTGTGTTTTTGAACTATATATATATATATATATATATATATATATATATATATATGTATATATACACATTATTAATAAAGCTGCAAAGACGTTACAAAAGCTGTTACTCAGAGTTTCACGTTCCCGTTCGTCGGACAGTTTTGGTTGAGAATTTCTGATGGATATAATATCATACTGTAGTATATTTCTTTCGTTGTTGCAAAGTCACTCTAAGTAAGGCCCACATTCCAGTCGAGTCCATTCTCAACCTAAACCGTCCGACGAACAGAACGTGAAACTCTGAGTAACAATTTTTGTGATGTCTTTACAGCTTTATTAATAAGGCATATTACTCTACCTCCGGTATTCGAGT
>NC_142932.1:106098579-106116079 GCF_046866305.1 Octopus bimaculoides | reverse complement strand
TGTGTGTGTGTATGTGTGTGTGTGTGTGTATGTAGTATAGTATGCTTGTATGGTATAGTATATGTATGTATGTATGTATGATTTTACGTCTTTTATTTATTCGTATTCTTTCAAGGAGAGAGCTGGTTTCTAACAAAGAAATTCGAGTGCCATCATTATGATTTGGATAACAACAGTGATAGTTATTTCATAGAGAAATTTAAGAAATCCTTGCTGAATTTTATTGTTCCACTCACTGATTGTTTCTGTAAAAAGTTCGTTTTAACTGCTCTCGTGCTTTGCTGGGAAATCATAGCTCCTCCATATTGCAGCTTAGACATTTACTAAGATAATCGATTGCACCAATGTAAATTTAGAATCAGGGTAGAGGTTGAAGCAGATGCCCAGTGATATTCTCGTTGATTTTTGAAGAGGTGTTTACATCTACAGAGCAACTAAATGTAATGACTATGCAAAATTTTTATTTCGTGTTCCCAAAAACAATGTCATGACTGTTATGTGTGCACTTGGTATGGGAATGTTTCGCCAATAAACCTCGTGCTGACATCTATGTGTTTATGTGTTCCATAGCAAGAGTGCTGTTTATATATATATATATATATATATATATATATATATATATATATATATATATATATATATATATATTCTTTGCAAGTGTTGTCCTAGCCTCCTCGAACGCTTTTACTCCACTTCACACTTTTGTTCGCCATCCAGCTCGATCCAAAGCAAAAGTTTCATTGGCGTTTGGATCCATTTCGAGTGACTTCGTGGTAGTTCTTATGCCGGCATAAGAACTACCATGAAGTCACTCGAAATGGATCCAAAGGTCATAAAAACCTTTGCTTCGGATCGAGCTGGATGGCGAACAAAAGTGTGAAGTGGAGTGAAAGCGTTCGAGGAGGCTAGGACAACACATGCAAGACTTAAGAGAGAACTTATGAAGAATGTTGCGATCGATAAGGTGAATCTTAGTGACGTTTTTGCGTTCACAGTTTGTGACAGATCATACCTTTTTTTTTTGGTGGGCTCAAATCTCACTTGAGGTCCCATGAAAAACGAACCTTCACCAACTATTCTATCTATATATCTGTGCACACCTTTCAATGCCATAAGATCTACAAATCTAACGGAACCCTCAAAAGACATTTTAAAACCTACAAAGATCAGAACTTAACTGCAACTCTTGGTGGTTCAAATGAGATATGCAATCCATGTGTGTGTCTTTTCAATACACTGTCTGGTTAAAAAAACCTCACATCAGATGCCATGATGGATCTAAGGTGTAGGTACAAGAGGTGGTCAGACTCTGCATAAGGAGACGACAACCACTATATATATATATATATATATATATATATATATATATATATATATATATATATATATATATATATATATATATATATATATACATATATATATATATATATACATATATATATATATATATAAGAGGTGGTCAGACTCTGCATAAGGAGACGACAACCACTATATATATATATATATATATATATATATATATATATATATATATATATATATATATATATATATATATATATATATATATATATATATATATATATATATACATATATATATATATATATATATACATATATATATATATATATATATATATATATATATATGTATGTATGTATATATATATATATATATATATATATATATATATATATATATATATATATATATATATATATATATATATTCACGAGTATGCACACACACACACACACATATATATTCTTGTATTCTTTTATTTGTTTCAGTCATTTGACTGCCGCCATTCTCGGGCACCACTTTTAGCCGAACAAATCGACATCAAGACTTTTCCTTTGTAAACCTAGCACTTATTCCACCGGTCTCTTTTGCCGAATCGCTAAGTCACGGGGACGTGACATAAACACACCAACATCGGTTGTCAAGTGATAGTGGGGGACAAACACAGACACACAAGCATATACATATATATATATATATATATATATATATATATATATACAACGGGCTTCTTTCAGTTTCTGTCTACCAAATCCACTCACAAGGCTTCGGTCGGCCCTGGGCTATAGTAGAAGACACTTACCCAAGGTGCCACGCAGTGGGACTGAACTCGGAACCATGTGGTTGGGAAGCAAGCTTCTTATCACACAGCCACACCTGCGCATACATACATACATACATACATACATAAATGCATACATACATATATATATATATATATATATATATATATATATATATATATATACACATACAGACACACACACATACACACACGCATATACACATATGTGAAAACATGCATACACACGTAGAGACACGATCGTAAGCACACATACTGACATTCGTCCCGACGTACATAAAAAAAAACACACACACACACACACACGCACTTACAATTACCCAGTATTAAATATTAACATCTATTCATTTACTGATCAAACCCACCATTCTTCCCTGTTACGGTTTACAGTGACTGTTGTTAATTATTAATCCAGTATTCAATCGAGGCACAACAATAAGAACTCTTGTTTTCTGTAACAGAACAAAGGATGTCGTTTGCCTCGAACATAATAGCTGTGATGAAGTCTGTATGGTTTAAGGTTGTGAAGAATAAGCAGACACTCGATAATTGTGAACGACATGCCATACCACATTATAATTACACAACTGCATAATACACCCCACCACATATATATGTGTGTGTGTATGTGTTATTTCTTTACTACCCACAAGGGGCTACACACAGAGGGTACAAACAAGGGCAGACAAACGGATTAAGTCGATTATACCGACCCCAGTGCGTAACTGGTACTTATTTAATCGACCCCGAAAGGATGAAAGGCAAAGTCGACCTCGGCGGAATTTGAACTCAGAACATAGCGGCAGACGAAACACCGCTAAGCATTTCGCCCGTCGTGCTAACGTTTCTGCCAGCTCGTGTGTATGTGTGTGTTTGTGCAAACACACACATGCATACATACACACCTACATATATACATAATACATACATACATACAAACATACACACATACGCACGCATGCACGCACACACACACACACACACACAACTGGCCAAAAACCAAAAACATCCATTGGTGTTCATAGAATTCGTTGCTTGGCTGCAACTGTGGCAAGCTTTGCGCTTTCTACCTTTTACTTGTGTCAGCCATTGGACTGCGACCATTCCCGAGCTCCGCTTTGAACGGTTTTAGTCGTACGAACCTACCCATTTAAAAGCCTGCTACTCATTCTATAGTTGAAATTTACAGAAAAATAAAAGACGAAGATTGGTGTATAAACAACAAGCAGGTCTATTAGTTTGACGCTCGGGAAGGTGAGAAAGTCTTTTTATGTTTCGAGCCTACGCTTTTCAACAGAAAGGAACACAAGGAAATAAACAGAGAGAAAAAAAAAACTTGTAAATTTAGCGCTCAGTCATGGAGGCTCACCAAAGATTTATTGTGAATGGATTTGGTAGATGGAAACTGAGAGAAGACTGTCGCATCTATCTATCTATCTATCTATCTATCTATCTATCTATCTATCTATCTATCTATCTATCTATCTATGTTATCAGTCAGTTTCATTTCTGTATTTCTTGTCAATAGAGAAAGAACCGGACTCTAACATAGATTCAAGGCTCCTTCATTAGAACTTCTATCAGCATCATCTAGGTATTTGTGTATATGAGTGTGTGTGCAGTATTTGGTGTTAGTGTATGCGCAGATTTCTATGTTTGTTTTATGGATGCGTTTTTATGTATATATTTTCATGTCTAGATGCATGCATATGTATTTATGTGCTAAATTTTTGGAAAGTTTTACATATTTTTACAGTTCCATTGATGGCTTGAATCTGTAGTCATCTAATCAGCCTTTTTCTTTCAGGTTTTGAGAACCCTAATTTTTCCAGGTTTTTGTTGAGGCAGTTCGTCATGTATGTATGTATGTATGTATGTATGTATGTATGTATGTATCTATCTATCTATCTATCTATCTATCTATCTATCTATCTATCTACCTACCTATCTAAATCATGCGTGTTGGAGTTTAAGCACCTCCACCCGCCAAACACAACTTTGTGCTGGCGTTAATATGATCTCACTGAATTCATTACAATAAAATTTCCCATATACTTAGTAATGTAGTTCTTGCTCTTTTCTCTTTCAAATACATTTAATATGTTTAGCTGTTTCTGTCACTTAAGTAGTGAGAGTATTTATATTTACTTTCTGAATAGAATAGAAAGAAACTATTCGCCACGAACGAAAGTACAAAACAGTCAATTTCCTCAGGAGGTATTTTCTTTCTTTTCTTTTTTTTTGTTTTTGTGGCCTCCTTGTCACGACAGCTAGAAAGTTCCAGTAAGTTGAGCAGATATTTTAACGACAATGGCTGGTCAGGCAATTGCAAACCGGTACACCGCGAAGTTAGAAGACGGTGTTGGCGATTAAAGTGAAGGACAGCATGATAGAAGAGTTAATGACTTGATGCACCTATTTGATTGAGAGAACACAATGACGGGACACGAAAGGGTCTACGTTTTCTGGAAAAAGGTCACGCGAAGTCTTGCCAACCGTATACTGATACCATCATTACAACTAGCTTTAAGTGTCACGCATATTCCAAAACCGACAGCGGTGTCTTTTCCTCTATCAGTACATTTATAAGTCAGTATCAAGATGGAGTTTGCATGTCTTCATCAACTCGCTGCTCCTTCTTTACTTCATTGACAGGTGCATTGTTTTTTTTCTTTTTAAATTGAAGCTTTAGCATCGATATAATGCGTTTTTTATGTGTTCTGTCCTTTCTTTCTTTCTTTCTTTCTTTCTTTCTTTCTTTCTTTCTTCATTAATTCAGTCTTTTATTCAGATATACAATGAGTGTGTGCGTGCATGTGAGTTTGAGTGCATTTTTATATATGTATGTATGCATGTATGTATGTATGTATAGATGTATGTATGTATGTATGTATGTATGTATGTATGTATGTATGTATGTATACGTGTATGTATGTTGATGTGTGTGTGTGAATCTATCTATTTATCTCATTACTAAAGCGCGCATTCATGCACGCATATTTACATGCGCACACACACACACACACACACACACACACGCGCGCATACTGATACAAACACACACACACGCACACACACACGCATGCATCCATACGTACATACATACGTTTATATGTACATATGTATATATACACACACTCATATACGCACACATCCATCCATACATATACATGCGCTCACATACCATATATTGTATGTATGTATGTATTTAAAGTTATGTATGTATGTATTTAAAGTTATGTATGTATGTATTTAAAGTTATGTATGTATGTATTTAAAGTTATGTATGTATGTATTTAAAGTTATGTATGTATGTATTTAAAGTTATGTATGTGTGTATTTAAAGTTATGTATGTGTGTATTTAAAGTGATGTATGTATGTATTTAAAGTTATGTATGTATGTATTTAAAGTTATGTATGTATGTATGTATTTAAAGTTATGTATGTATGTATTTAAAGTTATGTATGTATGTATTTAAAGTTATGTATGTATGTATTTAAAGTTATGTATGTATGTATTTAAAGTTATGTATGTATGTATTTAAAGTTATGTATGTATGCATTTAAAGTTATGTATGTATGTATGTATTTAAAGTTATGTATGTATGTATTTAAAGTTATGTATATATGTATTTAAAGTTATGTATGTATGTATTTAAAGTTATGTATGTATGTATTTAAAGTTATGTATGTGTGTATTTAAAGTTATGTATGTATGTATTTAAAGTTATGTATGTATGTATTTAAAGTTATGTATGTATGTATTTAAAGTTATGTATGTATGTATTTAAAGTTATGTATGTATGTATTTAAAGTTATGTATGTGTGTATTTAAAGTTATGTATGTATGTATTTAAAGTTATGTATGTGTGTATTTAAAGTTATGTATGTATGTATTTAAAGTTATGTATGTGTGTATTTAAAGTTATGTATGTATGTATTTAAAGTTATGTATATGTGTATTTAAAGTTATGTATGTATGTATTTAAAGTTATGTATGTGTGTATTTAAAGTTATGTATGTATGTATTTAAAGTTATGTATGTGTGTATTTAAAGTTATGTATGTATGTATGTATTTAAAGTTATGTATGTGTGTATTTAAAGTTATGTATCTATGTATTTAAAGTTATGTATGTATGTATTTAAAGTTATGTATGTATGTATTTAAAGTTATGTATGTGTGTATTTAAAGTTATGTATGTATGTATTTAAAGTTATGTATGTGTGTATTTAAAGTTATGTATGTATGTATGTATTTAAAGTTATGTATGTATGTATTTAAAGTTATGTATGTATGTATTTAAAGTTATGTATGTATGTATTTAAAGTTATGTATGTGTGTATTTAAAGTTATGTATGTATGTATTTAAAGTTATGTATGTGTGTATTTAAAGTTATGTATGTATGTATGTATTTAAAGTTATGTATGTATGTATTTAAAGTTATGTATGTATGTATTTAAAGTTATGTATGTATGTATTTAAAGTTATGTATGTATGTATGTATTTAAAGTTATGTATGTATGTATTTAAAGTTATGTATGTATGTATTTAAAGTTATGTATGTATGTATTTAAAGTTATGTATGTATGTATTTAAAGTTATGTATGTATGTATTTAAAGTTATGTATGTATGTATTTAAAGTTATGTATGTATGCATTTAAAGTTATGTATGTATGTATGTATTTAAAGTTATGTATGTATGTATTTAAAGTTATGTATGTATGTATTTAAAGTTATGTATGTATGTATTTAAAGTTATGTATGTATGTATTTAAAGTTATGTATGTGTGTATTTAAAGTTATGTATGTATGTATTTAAAGTTATGTATGTGTGTATTTAAAGTTATGTATGTATGTATTTAAAGTTATGTATGTGTGTATTTAAAGTTATGTATGTATGTATTTAAAGTTATGTATGTGTGTATTTAAAGTTATGTATGTATGTATTTAAAGTTATGTATGTGTGTATTTAAAGTTATGTATGTATGTATTTAAAGTTATGTATGTGTGTATTTAAAGTTATGTATGTATGTATGTATTTAAAGTTATGTATGTGTGTATTTAAAGTTATGTATCTATGTATTTAAAGTTATGTATGTATGTATTTAAAGTTATGTATGTATGTATTTAAAGTTATGTATGTGTGTATTTAAAGTTATGTATGTATGTATTTAAAGTTATGTATGTGTGTATTTAAAGTTATGTATGTATGTATGTATTTAAAGTTATGTATGTATGTATTTAAAGTTATGTATGTATGTATTTAAAGTTATGTATGTATGTATTTAAAGTTATGTATGTGTGTATTTAAAGTTATGTATGTGTGTATTTAAAGTTATGTATGTATGTATGTATTTAAAGTTATGTATGTATGTATTTAAAGTTATGTATGTATGTATTTAAAGTTATGTATGTATGTATTTAAAGTTATGTATGTATGTATTTAAAGTTATGTATGTGTGTATTTAAAGTTATGTATGTATGTATTTAAAGTTATGTATGTATGTATTTAAAGTTATGTATGTATGTATTTAAAGTTATGTATGTATGTATTTAAAGTTATGTATGTATGTATTTAAAGTTATGTATGTATGTATTTAAAGTTATGTATGTATGTATTTAAAGTTATGTATGTATGTATTTAAAGTTATGTATGTATGTATTTAAAGTTATGTATGTATGGATTTAAAGTTATGTATGTATGTATTTAAAGTTATGTATGTATGTATTTAAAGTTATGTATGTATGTATTTAAAGTTATGTATGTATGTATGTATTTAAAGTTATGTATGTATGTATTTAAAGTTATGTATGTATGTATTTAAAGTTATGTATGTATGTATGTATTTAAAGTTATGTATGTATGTATGTATTTAAAGTTATGTATGTATGGATTTAAAGTTATGTATGTATGTATTTAAAGTTATGTATGTATGTATTTAAAGTTATGTATGTATGTATTTAAAGTTATGTATGTATGTATGTATTTAAAGTTATGTATGTATGTATGTATTTAAAGTTATGTATGTATGGATTTAAAGTTATGTATGTATGTATTTAAAGTTATGTATGTATGTATTTAAAGTTATGTATGTGTGTATTTAAAGTTATGTATGTATGTATTTAAAGTTACGTATGTATGTATGTATGTGTGTGCTTATGTAGCTATCTGTCTATGCAGTTATTTCAAGATATTTCACCTTGAAACGTCACTTACCACTGAAACTTATCTGGCCAACAAACCATCAAACCCTCTTCTTATCTAATATATTATCCTTTTGTTGTTTGTTTTAACTTCAAACGATTCCTTGTTCCATTTTCCATTTCTTCTCTCTCATCCCAATTCATCTTTTACACTCTTTATCGTTTTCTTCCCTTACCTTCTGTTTTCACATCTATTTGTCTTTTAGCCCGTCTTTCTTTCACATCCATCGTTATTCGCCACCCTTTTCTTCATCTCTCTTTTCCACTTAAACATCAATCAGTAACAGCGAAACTCTCTTTTCGTAAATGACAGTCTCGCTTCACTGAAAGAGGACACTTCAATAATCATCTGATCGAAATTGTGGCTATTGATGCTAGATCGGTTTTCTAGCGCATGCTTATCGCAATATACGTCACACAGATACACGCTGTTCGCATAGGTTTCGTTCGAATATCAAGTGATGAGCGACAGCCATCGTATACCTGCTTATATAGGTTTGCTAGTCACAGAGAAGGTCATTCGTAAAGGTATGTAAAAGCATGCACGAGCAGCTGATAAGCTTTATGTATACGCCCGCCCCCACCCCACCAACGCACATACACATACACACACACGCACACAGAAGCGCAGACACACGCCCACGCACACGCACACACGCTATTATACAAGAACGATGTACACGTGCAAGACCGCATCCATAAGCACAAAAACATACAACCACAGAAAATCACATACATACACACACATACGCATGCGCCAACACACACAGAGACACACACACACATATGCGATGGGATTCTTTCAGCTTCCGTCTATCACAAAGCTTTAGTCGACCCGAGACACGCAGTGGGACTGAATATATATATACACAAGGTACCACACCTGTTGGACTGAACCCGGAACCATGAGGTTGTGATTGAAACTTTTTACCATAGAACCACAGCTGCGCCTTCTTATTTTTTTAATATAAAATCATCTGTTCCGATTATAGTAATTATCATAGTTGTTGCGGTCTTTGTATGGCTCCAAGTAACCTCTGACACAGCAGACAAATAAGCAAGATAATACTATGGAACTACATTACTCTCTTTACTCGTTTACTCTTTTACTTGTTTCATGCTGGGGCACCGCCTTTTAGTCGAGCAAATCGACCCCAGGGCTTATTCATTGGAAGCCTAGTACTTATTCTATCGGTCTATTTTGCCGAACCGCTAAGTTACGGGGACGTAAACACACCAGCATCGGTTGTCAAGCGATGTTGAGGGGAAAAACACAGACACACAAACACACACACACGCACCCCCCCCCCCCACATATATATATACATATATACGACGGGCTTCTTTCAGTTTCCGTCTACCAAATCCACTCACAAGGCTTTGGTCGGCCAGAGGCTATAGTAGAAGACACTTGCCCAAGGTGCCACGCAGTGGGACTGAACCCGGAACCACATGGTTTGTAAGCAAGCTACTTACCACGCAGCCTACAATGAGTTTTTAATTTTCTTTAAGGCTACCATTTCTACCAAACCCTGTAATTCCGTAGAGACTACTTCGTTGAGACTGATACCAAATCATTTTCTACAGATATCACAAGAGAAGTTATTAGCAAATAATCGCTTTTTCTAAAATGTGATAAGCTCCAAAATGTTGTAACACTTTATAGTAAATGGTCATTAAAAAATGGAGAGAATTTAAAAAAAAAAAACAAAAGAAAAGAAACAAACAAAAAAAAAACTACTTCGTTTAGTGGAGTTAAAGTAAGTTATAGCATGATAGTCTTAACTGAGTCTGTGAGTAAATATACGCCGTTAGGGTGTCAAATAGAATTATTAGAAAATATATATAACACGTAATGTGTGATGATTGGAATATTTGAGTAAACATAATCACGGCAATACCGTGACGAATACAATTGAATGCAGATTAACTGTGAAGGAAGCGCCACCTGGTTAATTTCGTTATCAGGGGAATAAATGATTGACAAAATATTCTCGCTTGTTGGTGAAAGCTGAGATAGTGTCACCTAATTATCACCGAGAAAATTACTAAGTTGAATGAAACAAACGTGGGATAAGATGGCGCGGTTATTTGTTCATTTATTTATATTAGTGCGCATGTGCAGAGAAGAAATTCTGTTTTCTCTTTAAGATATTAATTTCATTTGGTTTGACACATGGCGAACTTTCACAGAAGATGGATCATTGACAATTGATTCTAGTTAAGTATTATACCAGGGTATATGTACATATTTTATCGATTCTTGAAGAATGTCTAAGTTACTTCCAGAGAGAACTAAACACAGAACAAAAGATACTTATTATAAGGCATAGATTCCGGTATTCCACAATGTTTAAATATGAACGAGCATACTACAATGTTTATCCGTAGTCCGGTATTCTAGAGTGACCTCATTTAGTTCGGTATTCTACAGTGCTCATATATTCCAGTGTCCGGTATTTCAGTGTCCATATATATAGTCCAGTATCCACTTATAGTCCGGTATCCTATAGTGTTCACATATAGTCAGGTATTCTAGTGTCCATATATATAGTCCGGTATTCTACAGTTTCCACTTATAGTCCGGTATTCTACAGTGTCCACATATAGTCCGTTATTGTAGTGTTCACATATAGTCTGGTATTCTACAGTGTCCACATATAGTCCAGTATTCTAGTGTCCATATATATAGTCCGGTATTCTACAGTATCCACTTATAGTCCGGTATTCTACTGTGTCCATATATATAGTCCAGTATTCTACAGTGTCCACAAATAATCCGGTATTCTACAGTATCCACATATAGTCCGGTATTCTACAGTGTCCACATATAGTCCGGTATTCTACATTGTCTATATATAATTCGTTGTTCAGTTGACTTCCTTTGTCTTTCTTTCTTTCTTTCTTTCTTTCTTTCTTTCTCTCAAACACACACGCGTTGTCTGACTCTCTCCCAGACACACAGTCTCTCTTTCACAGAGTCTCTCTTTCACACAGTCTCTCTTTACTCTCTCTGCTACCCACACGCTCTCTCTCACAACACACGATCTTTCTGCCTCTCTCTCTTTCACACATACAAACACACACACACACACACACACACACACACACACACACACACACACACACACACACACACACACACTCACACACACACACACACACACACAATGATGTAACTGTATCAGGTTTGGCCATCATTGCCACGAGGGACAGAAGAATACGGAGCGGAGTGCATGTAAATGCATCAGATGTAATGGCGGATGTCACTTTGCGACGCGCGCCTCGTTTTGAAACAACGAAGCAAACAAATAAAAGCGTAGCGGCTACGAGTTATCTTAAAATGTGTTGTTAACCATATAACACGGCTAAAGAAATTAGTTGAAAGTACATAAGAAATGGGAAACGCAATGCAGTTGTGAATTTGGCATAAAACCGGACTGAGCAAAACGAATAAATAGAAAGACAAATATATAAAGAAATAAATATATAGAAATGGAGTAAATAGATAAATAAATGTTATTTTAGAAGTGCTTGTTTTAGGAGTAACAACGCCTTCTGGGAGAAGACCTTGATTGCATCGTGCTTGTTTATTGATTTGGTTAACGATAAAAGACGGTGATTCATACTAAAACTTGCTTTACTTTATTTATTATTAATTCTTATTTATTCATTCATTTATTTATTTATTCTTTTTCACTTTTGAGCCTAAAGTCAAAGGCTCGATATAGACACATACATTCATGCACACACATATATATATATTTGTGTGTGCGAGGTGTAGATGTATGCAAATATGAATGTATCTGTACCTATACATACATACATACATACATACATACATACATACATACATAATTACATGAATATATATACGTGTATATAAGTGTATATATATATATATATATATATATATATATATATATATATATATATATGTAAACGTATTGACATTTATATATACATATATTTGTATAAATAAATACACATTGCATATATACGTATTTATAAATTCATATGTAAATCTACACTCATGTATATATACATACAAATATATGTATATATATATGTATATATATATATATATATGTATATATATATATATATATATATATATATATATATATATATATATATATATATATATATATATATATATATATATGTATATATATATATGTATATGTATATGTATATATATATACATTTATGTATCACATATATATATATAGACACAAACACATATTTATATACACATACATCCAAACACACACACTATATATGTCTGTGAGAGAAATGGGTAAGAGAACCATGTGGCCATAGTGTGTGCGGGTGAAGTGTGTATGTGTTTATGTGGATTTCTGAGTCAATGCCCAGATTGTTATCGATGTACGTATATCTGAAAATAGACATTTGTGTAGTCATCATAATTCAATAATATATACACAATTGCTTTTGATCATCGGTTAGCAATGGTCATAGGTGATATCTAGTCAAAAGAAATTTCATAAAAGAATCAAAGTGATAGATAAAATATAAAGAATGTAAAAAAGTTAAAACCACTACAACAAAACAATTGGCATAAACGCACAAGTTGTACCATAAAGTTTTGGAAACGAAGCCAAGGAATTTATTCAACATAGATGCTTCTAACAACTGAAGTATCTGTTACCACTATATTTGTGTATAATAACGGATACGAGGAAAGAAAGGATTTATCGAAAATATATTTTTAAAGTTTAGTTATTAAATATATATGTCTACAGGCATGCTCATGTGTAGCATAAACTCACACACAAGTAAATAAATACGTACATGCGTACGCATGTACGGGAAATTAGTAGTAGTAGCGCGATAAGTAGATAAGTACATGTAATTGAAACGTTTAGTAATATATATATATATATATATATATATATATATATATATATATATACTGTTGTGTCTGGGGAGAGTCAGTTTCTTTTTGAGTCTTATAATTTAACACAATCACCGGTATAATTTCCACTTATTTCTTATTTTTATTTTCCTAAAAATTTCGTTTAAGGCACAAAAAAGTAAATGACTCTCCCCAGACACAACAGAATATGCTTCAACACACGAACTCACATAAAGAATCTTGTAAACCAAATCCGAAAACCAAAAATATATATATATATATATATATATATATATATATATATACACACAGACACACACACATACACACATATATATATATATATATTACTATATATGATATATATGTGTGTGTGTGTGTGTGTGTGTGTGTGAGTGTGTGTGCAAGCCACACACACACGCACGCACGCACACACACATGCACACACGCATATGCATATACAAAATCATAACAGTCCCAGGAAGCTGGAGACCTTAAGATACTTCGATGTCACTATGGAATCCTTTTTGCCATATCAACAAATTTAATATATCCTGCGTATACTTACTGAGTGCTTTCCCAATTAATATTACAGTCATGTATATCATTGTAATACTGGTTTCATATTTGGACACAATGTCAGCAGGTTCGGGGGTGAGGATAAATCGATTATATCCACCCCCATTGCTCTACTGTACTGGTACTTATTTTATCGACCTTAAAAGGATGGAAAGCAAAGTCTTCCTCGGTGAAATTTGAAACCAGGATGTAAAGACGGACAAAATACCGGTAAGCCAGTGTGCTAACGGTTCTGCCAGCTCACTGCTTTATTTATCTTTTTCTACTCAAGGCATAAGGCTCGAAATTTGGGGGTGGTGGAGGCGACCAGTCGATTAGATCGACGTCAGTACGTAACTGGTATTTAATTTATCGACCTCCGAAAGGATGAAAGGCAAAGTCGACCTCGGCGGAATTTGAACACAGAACGTAAAGTCAGACGAAATACCGCTAAACATTTCGCACAACGTGCTAACGTTTCTTATTTCTTTACTGCCCACAAGAGGCTAAACATAGAGGGGACAAACAAGGACAGACAAAGGGATTAAGTCGATTACATCGACCCCAATGCGTAACTAGTACCTAATTTATCGACCTAGGTGGAATTTGAACTCAGAACGTAAAGACAGACAAGATACCGCTAAGCATTTCGCCCAGCGTGCTAACATTTCTGCCAGCTCGTTACCTTCACTACTTAATATATCATTGAAAGATTAATATCAATTAATAACGCACACAGATAAATATACAGTCACACACACTCACACATGCGCACACACGCACACACGCATACACATATACACACATATGCATGCACTTCAAATTGGAAAACTTACAACATGAAACAGTTGTCTTGCAGACATTTTGTCTCATCAACAACTATACCTGTTTGATCGAATATCATGTTAGCTGTCTGCAGGGCAATGGACATTGTACAGAAGCCACATATAAGATAAGAGAGATAGAGTGACAGAGATAGATAAATAGATAGATAGATAGACAGACAGATAGATAGACAGACAGACAGACAGATAGATAGATAGATAGATAGATAGATAGATAGATAGAGAAGGAGAGAGAGAGAGAGAGAGAGAGAGAGAGAGAGAGAGAGAGAGAGAGAGAGAGAGAGAGAGAGACAGCAGCGGAATAAAGAGGGTAGTGGTGAAATAAAAGGAAAAAGATGGAATGAGCTAAAATTATTTTATTAATAACGATGTATGTATATACATATACATATGTGTGTATGTATGTATGTGTGTGTGTGTGTGTGTGTGTGTGTGTGTGTTTATACATAAATTATGTATATATAAATTATACATATATGTATGTGTGTATATATATAGATAGAGAATACATGCGTATGCATATATGTATGCACACACACACACACACACACACACACACACACACACACACACACACACACATATGTATATATCATTACAACTTTCTTCAGTTCTGTTTTCATGTTTTTCCTCATCTATGGTCGTGAATTTTGGGTAATAATCAAGAGTACAATTGCGAATATAAACGGCCGAAATGGGGTTCTTTCGAAGGATATTTGGGATACGTTTCCCGACAAGGTGAATAGCTTGAAGATGAGGAATTCTTTCGAGGTTCAGCCGATACTTCTTCGCATTGAGAGGTCATAGGTCCGGTACTTCTGACGTATGATTAAAACCGAGTTAACCCGCAGAAAGCCAAGGGGTAGACCAAGAACGAGATGGTTTTGATAATATTCACGGTCCCTGTTGTGAATCCAGCAGTAAGTGTAACGGAGGTTGCTATTTCTAGCCTTCTCACTTCCAAAGGAAGTACTTGAGGACTCTACTCTCACGGCCCTCTCAGGAAAATAGTGGAATAGCGAGCAGAGAAGATGGGTTGTTGGAAATACACACACACACACACACACACACACACACATATATATATATATATATATATATATATATATATATATATATATATATATATATATATATATATATATAATCTTTTATTCTTTTACTTGCTTCAGGCATTTGATCGCGGCCATGCTGAAGCACCATCTTGAAGTGTTTTAGTCGAACAAATCGACTACAGGACTTATTTTTAAAGTCTCCTACTTATTCTTTTCTACTCTTTTCTATATTGGCCGCAGTCCAATGACTGAAACAAGTAAAAGAATAAAAGAATGTAGTTTTAGATATATTCTTTTCTACTCTAGGCACAAGGCCCAAAAATGTTTAGGGAGGCGGCCAGTCGATTAGATCGAACCCAGTATGCAACTGGTACTTAATTTATCGGTCCCGAAAGGATGAAAGGCAAAATCGACCTCGGCGGAATTCGAACTCAGAAGGTGAAAACAGACGATATACCACTATGCATTTCGCCCGGCTTGCTAACGTTTCTTATTTCTTTATTGCCCACAAGGGGCTAAACATAGAGGGGACAAACAAGGACAGACAAAGGGATTAAGTCGATTATATCTACCCCAGTGCGCAACTGGTACTTAATCTATCGACCCCGAAAGGATGAAAGGCAAAGTCGACCTCGGCGGAATTTGAACTCAGAACGAAACTATGGACGAAATACCGCTAAGCATTTCGCCCGGCGTGCTAACGTTTCTGCCAGTTCGTCGCTTTCGGTACTTAATATATTGATCCATAGTATCTTGATTATTATGGCCAGATCGATAATGGTAAGGCAGAGTAAAGAAATCGAAGATCTACTCACCCAGTTGTCCTTTGATTCTGCATATTCGAGAAGCATTTTCTGAATCTTTTCTCCAGTGCCATCTGTTTGAAAATTTTCAACAATTGCTTTGGTTTTATCGTACTGTTCGCTTGGAACGATGGGACGGACCAGCGAAAGGTATTTTTGTAGAGTTGAACTGATATCCGGAACCGGCATTTTTGGAAGTGGTTTCTGGAAAAAAAAAAAAAAAAAGAATTCATTGAAAAGATAAAACAACAATACTTATGAGCAGAAGAAAAAATACTCAGTGTCTGAAATAGAATATAATCATATATACGGGTGTGTGCCGAAAAGTTCTGGCTTTAAGGG
The DNA here is from genome assembly GCF_046866305.1 of Octopus bimaculoides. NCBI lineage: Eukaryota > Metazoa > Mollusca > Cephalopoda > Octopoda > Octopodidae > Octopus > Octopus bimaculoides. Next base: position 106,099,278 of record NC_142932.1, on the reverse strand, counting down.
TGTCGCGAAAGGCCTGGCTGGCGGGCTAACTTTCCGAGTTCTTTTACAGGGCTTAGAAAAACTGAAGAACCACTGCAATCTGAGAAGGGAACATGTTGAATAATATCATAATAAACTGATCTTCCTGTATTTTCAATTTACCCAAAGCCAGGAACTTTTCAGCATCGCATCGTACATCGTCAGACAACTTCGTTCGTTTTCTCTCTCTCTCTCTCTCTCTTTTTTTTTTTTTTTCTAATTGGCGCTCCATCGTAATACGTTTGAAAAGAGGTACGTACAATTTACTCAAATTTCAAAAATGATAAATAGATGTTGTAGAGAATGAACAGAGCTAAAAAATACACAAAAAGCACTACGATAAAAATGTCTTTCCTTTTAATTCAAATAACGCTGAAAAATTTCAAAATAGTGGACAAAAAAGAAAAAAGTAAAAAACGAACGAATTTACGTGACAACCAAATAATTCTGTCTCTCGAAAGCTAACTAGCTGAAGTTGTCAGTTTTAACAAGCTACCAAACAGTCTTGGATCATCATGAAAGAATTTCGCGTTGAGATGGCCAAGAGATAGAATCATTAGAATCATTCATAGTATTTGTTCTAGCTCTCTGAGTTCAATTTCTTTGAGTTCAATTCCTGCCGAGGCTAGCTTTGCCGTTTATTTGATGGAGGGGGCGAGCTACTATATAGAACATAGATCG
>NC_142932.1:106081079-106093579 GCF_046866305.1 Octopus bimaculoides | reverse complement strand
TTAAGGTATCGAGCTGGCAGAAACGTTAATCGACTTAACCCTTTGACTGTGCTTGTGGGCAATAAAGAAATAAGAAACGTTAGCACACCGGGCGAAAAGCTTAGCGGCATTTTGTCTGACGTTACTTTCTGAGTTCAAATTCGGCCGAGTTGACTCCGGCGGGATTTGAACACTCAACGTAAAGAGCCAGAAGAAATGCTGCTAAGCATTTCACCCGACTTGCTAACGACTCTGCCACCTTGCTGCTTTTATACAAGAACACATGCACTGGATAAAATAATCCGAGATACATTATATTTGGGGCTAAATAACATCTAAAACAAGCTCCACAGCCTCTATGCAACATCTGGATTCATCAATTGTTACTGCTTAATGTCAAAGTTGAACCCATAAAACTGAGTTGCAAGTTAAAATTACAAACTGAAGTCAAATACAAGAATTCGCCAGAAAATCTCGTAAATTATATCCAAGAACCTAAATCTAGAAACGTTATACAAATGAATCTATATCCTGCAAAAAAGGAACAATTTACTTGAACCACCGCAAATTAATATCAAATGTTAACACATCAAATCGGTTGTTATAATCTGGATTTATATAAATTACAGTCGTTAAATGAATCTATACGATTGCATTGTAGATTGTATCCTTAATTTCTATAACTTATATGTATGACATATAAAATCGCAGTAAAACGACCGGCAGCAGTTATTGACCAAACTGAATCGACAAACTGCGACCATCAACTGGATCTACAAATTGCATGTTTAACTTTTATAACTTCCGAGTATAACATTAAATATTATCATAAAAGAAATTACAACAGTGATTGGAAAATATCTATGGAAGATTTATATCCAGCTATAATGAAGCATAAAGAGACAGAAGCGAGAGAGAGACGGAAAGGAGAAAGAGCGAGACAAATATATGTATGTATGTATGTATGTATGTATGTATGTATGTATGTATGCATGTATGTATGTATGCATGTATGTATATATATATATACACGAGAGTGGGATAGAAAGAGAGAGAAGGAGAAAAATATATATGTAAATATATGTGTATGTATGTGTGTGTATATATACACACACACACACATATATATATATATATATATATATATATATATATATATATATATATATGTATGTATATATATTATATATATATATATGGATATGTACATATATGTACAGAGAAAAAAGAAAAGAGGGTAAAAGAGAGAGAGTGTATGAGTGTGTAAGTGAGAGAGAGAGACAGAGAGAGAGAGAGAGAGAGAGAAAAGAAAGAGGCGGGGAGAGATGGAGACGCAGTTGACCAAGTTTATTGGGCTATCGACTTACTGTGCAAAAGATTTGTCTTAAATCTATAGCAAGAGACCTAACTTTCTCTAGTGTAGTGAACCTTGTTTAATATATGCATCATGTGTAGGAACATTCGATAATGCACGTTGCATGTTTGCAGTGTTGGGTTAAAATTGTCTCATGAATCTGAAGAAAGCGAGAGGATTAAAGCGCGCCAACAGAGACTCTCTTGAAGACAGACATATCAGAGGTACTTTAGCTAATTGCAAGGAGTCAATACAGAGATTCACTCTCTGGTGCAAAAAAACATCAAAACACATTTAAGAACAGGTAAAGGTATTTGCGCTAGAGTAAAAAGATGTACGGCAGTGAAAGATAGTCTAGTTAAGTATTGTTTGACATGTAGTTCTCCTTCTGAGATATGGAGAGTTAAGATAAGAGATTCGCATGTGGTTGGAGTTTAGTTGATGATTTCCACAATCACCGATTTCGAATGATTTAACGAGGAAAGAGAAGTCAGTAATATAGGAATACTGATAGTTTATATCACTTGAGAATAAGAAGCTGCAGATAACAAAAGCTTCGATTTGTTCTAATAATATCATATAAGTGGATTGAAAGGTTTGGTTTTTAAGTTGGAACCTACGGGGAGAGGAAAAGCGAATGAACAAAGGTCAAATATCGATAATCGTGTAACTGAAAGTTGGGAAACACCGTGTAAAGGGGAAGCAGTAAACATGTCCAGAAACAAGGTATTGTGCAAAGGGACTGTAGGATACTCATGTTTTCCCCTTAAGAACTGCCTGTTTGCCTGTTTTGTCTGTGACTGATGATACACTAGCAAGTACACATATAGTATCAAAACAGAGTGAGATGCCGATACAATTACAAAATACTCACACAAACACACATGCATACACAGACAGAAACTGATGTTTATGAGCCTGCATTCACATAGACACATACACACATACATACACAATCAAATACGTCACTGTAGCAAATAATGCTGGATGTCTTCCCTTACAACAGCATCCGTGTTTAAAAGGGGGGACGGACAAGATTTAATTAACGTCGTTATATGCCTTGTACGAAAATCTAATAAAGAATACAAATATCTTGTTTCCTCAGAGCGTAAAAAATGTTATTTCATCTCATCAACTACATTTGCCTTCCGCTTCCGCTGTCGTCTGCTTTCTACATATTTATCGATAAATCTGTAACATGTATTCTTCTCGCAGCCTTATATAGCACAGGCAACCAGCACACGAACGCAGTTGCACATACATCACATGTAGAAACATACAAGCAAAAGGACGGATAAATATAGGCATTCACCCGCGCGTGCACACACTTGTATACACATCTGTACATGGTGTATATGCATGCTTATAAACCTAAGTATGTAGGCAGGCATGTGTGTGTATATATATGTATTCTGTTTTTGTATTTGGTTTGTAAGATTCTTCATGTGAACTCATGTGCTGATGCAGATTTTGGGGCATGTATGAATGATTTTACACACACACATACACACATATTATACACATATATGTATGTGTGTAATTATACAAGGCACATACACACTTGTAACAGAAACAAAAGCACACAAAACCCTCCACGAATACACAATTGTACATTGTTCACATTACCACACACACACGCGCACACACACACAAACTCAAACATGGAGATACACGATGTGTCCTTTCTGGTTTATTTGTTTGTTTCTTCTTAATCTTTCTTCCTGCTTTCATTCCTTCCTACATCTCTCTCTTCCCCGCCCCATTCTCTTTCTTTATTCCGTCTTTTTCTTTTCTTTTCTAAATACTTCTCTCGCAAACTCCGTTTCATCTTGATTCGCCACAATGACGACGGCCAACAGCTCCACACAGTCTCTCCCTTTTCCCCCTTTATTTCTGCATCAGTCTGTCTGTCTATCTATCTATCGATCTATAGTTCCTCTCTATCTTTCTCTTTCCCCTTCTCTCTCTCTATCCCCCTCTCTCTCTTTATGTATATATATATATATATATATATATATATGAGTGTGTGTGTATATATATATATATATATATACACACATACACACACAGATGTAGATATCCATGATATATGTACATATACTTATATACACACATATATATACATATATACGCACACACACAGACACATGCATACACACAAACACACGCACAAGCGTATATCGTGAAACCCCATTTGTCTTTCTGTAATGTCAGTGACCTTCCACGACACTGAGAAGTGATATTGCAAGTTGGCAGCGTTACTCTCCTCCTTGATTTCAAGATAAATGGCTCTGTGCAGTACCAAAAGACAGAGAATGCATGAGTATGTGTGTGTGTGTGTGTGTGTGTGTGTGTGTGTGTGTGTATGTGTGTGTGTGTGAGCCATTAGGTCTCACAGACGCTTTTGAAGCCGTGCTGTTCAATGAGTCTTCAATGTCAGTGAATTCTGGTTTTACTGGAACAGGCCATATCGTAGGCAGTGATAGACATTTTGATTGAGTTTAAAATAAGCAACGCTGTTGCTGGTGTTGCTGATTTTGTCGCTTAACCCAATCTCAACACTGATAGAAGCAGAAGTATGACCAAAACATTGCTCTCCTGACACCCAATGTATCGATTTTCTTCCCCAAGACTTGTAGGATGTAATTTCAAAATGTTTTGGCTGCTGTTTCTAGCCGATAAAGACCTGAATCGAATGAATCGAAGGAAAATGCATTGAAACGATTGAATAAATTGATTCTGCAGCTCATCTTTCACCTCACGCATATTTGTGTATACATGTATGTATGTTTGTATGTATGTATGTATGTATGTATGTATGTAGAGATAGATAAAGAAATAGATAAACTCTAGGTTGATCATCTGGGTCTATCTATCTATCTATCTATCTATCTATCTATCTATCTATATATATAAATGGAATCAAATTCTTTTACTTCCGACATATGTTTTGAAGACAACCTGCATTTAACTCCATTTGTTTATTTATTTATTTATATATATTATACAAAATATTTCACATCAACCTGGAGTTTCTACCTTTACAAACAGGGTGTTGTGTCCTTATGACTTGTGTGACTTTTTGCTGCCCTGGTAACTATTTATTTTTTCCGTGTTAATTTGTAAACAAGGGAAAAATTCACACATCCATTTATATATATATATCAATTAATATATAGAGAGAGCGAGAAAGATATAGATTGCTAGATAGATAGATAGATAGATAGATAGATAGATAGATAGATAGACTGTAGATAGCAATCTACATAATAAATAGCTATCAACAGAGAGGCTCACTAATCGGTTTCCCTGTTCAGTTGGTTTGAAATGTTGGCTCGAGGTTACCAGTTTCGGTAGAGTGAGTAAATCGATTACATCGACTCCAATGTTTGATTTGTAGTTACTTTATCGACCCCAGAAGGATAATGACAAAGTCGACTTCGGCGGAATTTGAACTCAAACCGTGAAGACAGACGAAATGCTGCTCGGCATTTTGCCTGGAGGGCTAATGATTCTGCCAGCTCGCTACCTTACTTTCTATGTATAGTTGACAATATAGTATATCTGGCATAAGAGTGGTGTTGCTAGTGGCAGTGGTGTGAATATACTTGTAGTGGTGTTGGTGCTAGTGCATTGCGAGTGGTGGTGTTAGTGTATTGACAGTGTTGGTGCTAATGTATTGGTAGAAGTGGTAGTGTCAGAGCATTTGCTGTTGTCATGGCGGTATCAGTATTTCACTGATCGTAGTGTTTTTAAGTGGTGAGTGGTGAGTGTATGTATGTATGTATGTATGTATATGTATGTGTGTGTGTGTGTGTGTGTGTGTGTGTGTGTGTGTGTGTGTGTGTGTGTGTGTGTGTGTGTGTGTGTGTGTATACATGTATGTATGCATGTATGTCCGTGTGCCAGGCAGTATACATAGTTACATATATATATATATATAAACAGATAGATGTATAAATGTATATAAATACACTCCCCACACACACACACATATATATATATATATATATATATGGGAGAATATACAAATAATAACAACAGACGAGGACAGGTGGTGTAAATAACAAAAGTATATATATATATATATATATATATATGAGAGGGAAAGAGGGAGAGGGAGGGAGATAGAAGAGAGCAGAGAGGTGGAGAGAGAGAGAAAGAGAGAGAGAGAGAGAAAGAGAGAGAGAGAGATAGAGAGAGAGAGAGAGAGAGAGAGAGAGAGAGACTTGGAAACGGTAATCAATTATTTGGTTGCAACTGGCACAATTGCTGATATTCACGTTGATAGATATTTATCATGCAGATTGCTATCTATCTATCTATCTATCTATCTATCTATCTATCTATCTATCTATCTATCTATCTATCTATTTATCTATCTATCTCTACATACATACATACATACATACATACATACATACATACATACATACATGCATACATACATACACAAATATGCGTGAGGTCAAAGATCAGCTGCAGAATCAATTTATCCAATCGTTTCAATGCATTTTCCTTCCATTCATTCGATTCAGGTCTTTATTTCATTTCATTCTTTCCCCGAACAACATCGTTCGCTGTATTCATGGAGTAATATAATTTCCTACATACATGCAAACAAGTTCTTCTTTGCATCCATGGAGAGACATTATCTTCTTCGACCAAGGATTTACACCATTCGTAAATTAACGATGTCATTGAGCGATTTAACATTGCATAAAGTGATTAGGTATTCAGTATTCATTTGGAGTGAAACATTATTTGGACAGGACTACGTATTTATGATAGTGTTCTTTTCTAACATTCATAAATGGTTTCTGATATAGGAACAAGGCCTGAAATTAGAAAAAAAGAATTAAATCGACTCCAGTACTTGACTGGTATTTTTTTTTGTTCGACTTCCCCGCATTGATAAATTGATACTATATATATTAATGGATTAACACTAATATGACAATTGTATTCCTTCCGGTTGTCAGCCTCACAGACAATGAGATTATATTTTGCAAGTGAGTCATGAATGACTCACTTAAAGGCATCGAGATGCAAACACAGAGAACACTTATGGACCATTTGTCTCCGAGATACAAACAGAAAGAAAGGAGAAATTGTATGAGGAACACATCATCATCGATAAGTTCACAGTCTGTGACGAAAGAACTTTGATAAAGCAATTGAATTATTAAGTAATTATCTACTTAATTGTTAATACAATCAGTGTGTTTGTTTAACAGGCAGGATGATTTTTCCCAAAGTAGAATAATATTTGTTTCAATCCACGATTTCATTCAAAGAAAACAACCATGAAAACGAGATTCATAAATGATTTTTGTTTAAAGTCCCGAGAACTCATTTGGAGTAGTTTCAAATAACAGATAAATCAGAATGATTCATAGACCAGTGCTCAGCTACACATACCTTGCAAAGAAGACAGACAAATATTTCCTTCAAGTTTTGAAGTAAATGACTTTCCCGACCCCTCCCAATAATTGTTCCTCCTGTTAGGTAAACTAAAGAGATATAGAATTACGTGTTTACACCATAAAAAGCAATAATTATTGAATGTAATGAAATAATAAAGGGAAATAGATATTGAATGTAACTTCAAATATGAAGTTTACATCCCACAAGGGCGTCCTGGTAAGGGAGCAATCCCAATATTATTGACTGTATACAAAAAGAAAAATAGATCTATATCTGGACATCAATAACTTTTCTCAACAATATATAACAGTACGAATTGAAAAAGATAACCTCCTGAATTGTACAGCCTAAAAACAGCTTGCCACCAAAATCTTTGCGGTTCATTTCACTTATTTGCCAAGCTACTGCTATACGTATAAATGTTTAAGAACATTTCCAAAAGAAAGCCTGATAAACAAAACAGCTAAGTATATCCCCACATATAATCGTCTACACAACGATGTCAAGTACTTCCCCAATATATACACAGTTAATCGCTATTGAATAGATAGTTTCTCAATGTGTAGACGGCTCCATAACACCTGAAGCTACAGAGCTGAGTAGTTAGTTTCCCAATGCATGCTTCACAACACTAATCTACAACAACCTCACAAACCATTAAATAGTTTTCCAACTTAAGAGCTAGTTCCATATGTAGGCGTAGGAGTGGCTGTGTGGTAAGTAGCTTTCTTACCAACCACATGGTTCTGGGTTCAGTCCCACTGCGTGGCATCTTGGGCAAGTGTCTTCTACTATAGCCTCGAGCCGACCAAAGCTTTGTGAGTGGATTTGGAAGACGGAAACTGAAAGAAGCCCGTCGTATATATGTATATATGTTTGTGTGTCTGTGTTTGTCCCCCCCCCCCAACATCGCTTGACAACCGATGCTGGTGTGTTTACGTCCCCGTAACTTAGCGGTTCGGCAAAAGAGACCGATAGAATAAGTACTAGGCTTACAAAGAATAAGTCCTGGGGTCGATTTGCTCGACTAAAGGCGGTGCTCCAGCATGGCCGCAGTCAAATGACTGAAACAAGTAAAAGAGTAACGAGTAAAGAGTACGTATATCACATGCACGGCTCCACAACACCTGATCTTATAAACACAAAAATCAACTGGTGTGAAATCAATCAAAATATACCTGTATATGCTGCAATATTTAACAGTTATTTCACAGTACATCCTGTCTATGCATGTTTTCTGTCTTACACGTACTTTGTTCGTGACAACCCACACGTCTTTGGGGATTATGATGAGATATTTGGTTCGCAACACGGCAACCTTGCCATCGATTACCTTGCCGTAATTATAAAAGCTGCTAACATTAATCACACTCTCCCTTCTTGGCTTTCTCTCTGTCTTCTTTGTTTTCTTTTCTTTTACTGCGTCTTCAACCACAACACACGTACACTCACATGCACACAAACTTTATTTATTTCAGTTTACACCCTCCCCACCCGTTCTTCTTCACAGATACGTTACTAGAACATGGGATTTCACTCACTCTTGCCTTCTCCTCTTCACACCTTTTCTCTCTGATACACAGACACATTGACACACACACACACACACACACACACACACACACACACACACTTACACACACATTTACATGTATGTACACGCGTTTGCTCAATATGCACTGACAAATCTACCACTACATACATGTCCACTCCATACAAACAGACGTACACACACACACGCACTCACACACAACACACAAGGCGCGTGGATTAGTGGTAAGGGCATTGAACTCATGATCGTAAGATTGTGGTTTCAATTCCTGAACCGCGCGATGCGTTGTGTTCTTGAGCAAAACACTCCATATCACATTATTTCCAGGTCCACTGAGTAATCCTGTGATAGACCGGCGTCCCGCCCAGGGAGTAATATATATGCGCCACTAAAACCGGCCCTGTCTCGAGAAAGATCTTTATCCTTTTATATACACATAAAGGCGCAGACATTGTTCCGGGTTCAGTCCCACAGCGTAGCACCTTGAGCAAATGTCTGCTACTATAGCCTCGGGTCAAACAAAGCGTTGTGAGTGGATCTGGTAGACGGAAACTGAAAGAATCCCGTCCCCCCACACACACATACGCGCGGGCACGTGTGTGTGCTTGTGTCTTTGTGTCTGTAATTGTCTCCCATCACCGCTTGTCAACCAGTGTTGATGTGTTTACGTCCCGTAACTTAACTGTTCGGCAAAAGTAACCGATAGAATAAGTACCAGGCCTTTGAAAAATCAAAAGTTTTGGGGTCGACTCACTCGACAAAAAGGTCTTCAAGGTGGTGCCCCAGCATTGACTGAAGCAAGTAAAAGATAAAAAATACACACATATACGTATAATATGAGTGGCTGTGTGGTAAGTAGCTTGCTTACGAACCACATGGTCCCGGGTTCAGTCCCACTGCGTGGCACCTTGGGCGAGTTTCTTCTATTGTAGCCTCGGGCCAACAAAAGCCTTGTGAGTGGATTTGGTTGACGGAAACTGAAAGAAGCCCGTCGTATATATGTATATATATATGTATATATATATATATATATGTATATATATATGTATATATATATATATATATATATATATATATATATATATATATATATATATATATATGTATGTGCGTGTGCATGTTTGTGTGTCTGTGTTTGTCCCCCCAACATCGTTTGACAACCGATACTAGTATGTTTAGGTCCCCGTAACTTAGCAGTTCGGCAAAAGAGACCGATAGAATAAGTACTAGGCTTCCAAAGAATAAGCCCTGGAGTCGATTTGCTCGACTAAATGTGTTGCTCCAGCATGACCACAGTCAAATGACTAAAACAAGTAAAAGACTATACATATATACATACATACATACATATATATATATATATATATATATATATATATATATATATATATATATATATACTGTATATAATTATATATATATAAACATATATACCTTAAATCCATACTCCCAAGACCAATTTCATTAACATAACTAGTTTTTGTCCACCCTCACAAAAGCAAATATCTCGCATACGCACGCACATACATGCACACTCACATACACATACTCACATACTCATACACTTTCTAGCTGCTTCAATACCCCCCTCTCATTCACACTAGTTTCCCCTTTGCACTTGTTTCCTCAGTACAGTCCGTGCCTATATTTTTCTTCATCCGTTTCCCATCTCTCTCTTTGTGCGTCTGTTTCCCTCTCTTCCTCTCTCTCTTATCTCCTTCTCACCCCTTCCTCTCCCTCTGTCTGCCTGTCTGTATCTCTCTCTCTCTCTTCCTCTCTCTCCCTCCCGTCATACTAATCTTCATATCTCCCTTTCATCGATCTCGCTTTCTCACTTCGTAATTCCAGCCGCATTATTGACTGATACGCATGCGCGATACCATCTTCCTGTGCCAGTCCAGTAAACTAGCTAATATTTAAAGTTGGTTCCCCCCCCCCCCTTGGGAAAGAAAGCTCGCTGCCGCTAAACAGTATTTATATTAAGTTTTGATATGCAGTTAATTTGGTTGCTCTCTCCCCATCTAGATGTAATCGGCTTGTCGATTACAGTAATGTGTGAACAGAATACTCGGGAGACATCAAGCAAAACATTTGCCTCGTACCTCTTCCTGCCTCCAGCTCTGCACGCACTTACGAATAAGCACGCACGCACACACACACACACGCACGCGGGCGCAGGCGCACGCATGTACGCTTGTACGCTCACACGTTTGACACAGTCACATAGACAGATACACACACACACACACACACAAACAAACACGTAACTGTGTGCATGGTCATATCAAAACAGTTCTGTTGTACACACGCGTGTGTGTGTGTGTGTATGTGTGTGTGCATGTGAGTGAGTGTGTGTGTGCTCGCGTGCGTATGTGGGCATGTATTTTCGCGTGTGTATGTGTGTTGGCTTATATCTATTGCCGTGCGGCGTTATACGTACATACACATATAGATATATATATTCATAGACAAATACGCCTATATATTTACACACGGGACCACACGTATACACACATACATAGCCAAACACACGCATTCACGTATTATAAGAGGCCAGTTGGCTGGAGAACAGCAACCACTGAATTACTGAATCACAGAGCCACACAATCAATAAAGCAACCATCAAACCAACTAAAAGGCTACTTAATAAGGTAAATTAGCAATTATCGTTACAGATGGTTTACATCACGAAACACACGGTGTTGACACGATATGGATCTCCACCGGCAAAAAGACAACATAAACAGCAGCACAGCTACATTTTTATATATTCACTCCTTGTAGGCTTTTCGGATTTCGACATTGTACACTGCATCCAGAAACTGACTAGAGCTTGATCAATCGACTGATTGGAGATACGAAGCGAGGTCGAAACATTACAGTGTCTCAAAGTCCCATTATACTGTTAAATCAGTGTATCGTTGTTGTTGGCACTCCGTCGCTTACGACGTCGAGGGTTCCAGTTGATCTGGTCAACGGAACAGCCTGCTCGTGAAATTAACGTGCAAGTGGCTGAGCACTCCACAGACACGTGTACCCTTAACGTAATTCTCGGGGATATTTAACGTGAAACAGTGTGGCAAGGCTGACCCTTTGAATTACAGGCACAACAAAAACAGGAAGTAAGAGTGAGAGAAAGTTGTGGTGGAAGAGTACAACAGGGTTCGCCACCATCCCCTGCCGGAGCCTCGTGGAGCTTTAGGTGTTTTCGCTCAATTAACACTCACAACGTCTGGTCTGGGAATCGAAACCGCGATCCTATGACCGCGAGTCCGCTGCCCTAACCACTGGGCCATTGCGCCTCCACATCAGTGTATCGCGTATGTTATAAAACACATCGTCTTAAGGGTGGTGCTGTTCTCTGATGAGGGAAAAAAACAGCGATCAGATATTCACGCCTGAACCTACCAGAATGTATTAAGAATGAATAGATACATAAGCTAGTTTGGATTATCGCTGTTCATAATGCGCCTCATGAATTATCATGTGTGTAGCAGATATTAATACGCATCACCAAATAATTTGCTGATTTCTATAAACAAGAGCCTGTTTGAGGAGTGCAACACAACCAGGTCGAAAAACGGTGGTGTGTAGAAGTTCCATTACTCCGTTGAACCCGGTCAATCTCGTATGTTATGAATACACATCGCCAAAAGCAGTGGTTTTCAACCATTTTTTCTTTTACCTACGGACCCCTTTGATTTCTATTTTACTCTACTGGACCCCCATTGCCACTCGATGTTTAAATAAAACCCCATATTTTTAATAACAATTGTTGGGAATTGTCGTGTGTATATATATATATATATATATATATATATATATATATGTATGTGTATATGTTTGTGTGTCTGTTTGTCCCTCCCCCCAGCATCGCTTGACAACCGATGCTGGTGTGTTTGCATCCCCGTAACTTAGAGGTTCGGCAAAAGAGACCGATAGAATAAGTACTAGGTTTACAAAAAATAAGCTCTGCGGTCGATTTGCTCGACTATAAAGGCGGTACTCCAGCATGGCCGCAGTCAAATGACTGAAACAAGTAAAAGCGTAAAAGAGTAACGATTGTTAAAATATTTTGTGTATTATAGAAGAAAAACCAATTTATTGCACACTAGCAAACGCACCAATCTTCTGGACGGTTTAAGTTGCTTTGGTGGTATATTTTCACCAAATGATTGAACTACCGAT
>NC_142932.1:106063579-106076079 GCF_046866305.1 Octopus bimaculoides | reverse complement strand
GATGAACTATAACGTCAAGAACAACGAATGCCGTTATAACGACGACGATTACGGCAACGATATTAATAATGATGAACGAGGATAACAACGGCAACGATTTGATGATGATGAGGGAAATGATGATGATGATGATGCTGACGACGACGACGACGACAATGATCAATCGATAATGGCGAACGAGATGACGATGATCAGTCTAGTGTTTCAGAGGCCATAAACAAAAGTAAGCAAATGAAGCGAAATAGCAAGTCTCTAGCATCACTAAGTCCCGTAATCTGTAGCTATTCTCACAGCAATTTACTTCCTTTTTGGCTTCGTTCCCGCACCCTTAACAATAAATGGGAGTTTAATGGAGTTTTGGGATGTCTGTTCTGTTTAGAATGATTCATTCGCCAATGAAAAATCTGTCAAGTGGAGTCAACTTGTCTTCACTGCACTGATAAACGAATAGATTATTTGTCAGTGCTCGCTGTTGTTGCTGCTGTTACTACTACTACTACTACTACTACTACTACTGCTGCTGCTGCTGCTATCACTGACGTTGTTGTTGTTGAAGGTGGTAGCAGTGCCGTTGGTTATAATTTCTGTTACAATGTAAATCTCTACTCTGTTGTTTGTCTTCGCAATGCTGAATGTGGTGAAGACAGCGGAGGGGATTCTGTTTTATGGTAGATATAAATTAGTGGTTCTCAACCATTCTTTTACCTATGGAGCTCTTTGGTCCCTATTTTTCTCTACTGGACCTTCATAGCCATTTGATGTTTTCAAAAAAAAAAATCTATTATATTTCTATGATTAAATATGAATTGTATAAAATATTGTTAAAATCGTTTGTATTTTGTAGAAGTATAACTAAGTTACTGCACATAGATTTTAACAACATCATATATGGACCCCAGTTGGAAATCACTGATATACATAGTTTGTTATTATCGCTTAATCCCCGGTCGCTATGATCAAAGGCAGCCTAGCCATGACCATCCGTCTCTTTTTCTTTCAGATATGACAAATCCTCCGTCGGTTTCAACTAAGATTATTCAGTTGTTTACTCAAAAGAACATACGATATGGTTGAATTGAATTAACGGGTAAGTGGTTGAGTATTGTAACGATACGTGTACCCTTAACGTAATTCCCAATCAGTGTGGTAATATATGACACGAGTGGACCTTTGAAATACAGGTACGATCTAGACAACGGGCTTCTGCGCAGTTAAGGTGCCCATTGTATAGGTTTTACAATTTTTTATTTACCAAATTTCACTCACACAACTTGGGGTAACCCAAGACTATAACAAAATGCATCATAATGCCGTGCAGTAAGATCAAATAAGCAGGCGTTCTTTATTTTTTGACATAGTTTATCTGGTACCGTATCACCTAATGTGGTCATCTATTTTAAAGATAGTTTTGTGGTATTTTGGAGAGGTATGGCAAGTATTTCAAGTGATCAAGTAGAGCATCCTTTGTTAACATGTACTGGCTTTCGTTGACTTTGTTAGGGATGTCTATTAACTTGTCTTTAACTGAATTTTTCAAACCTTTTCACACTTAATTACTCTCTCTTATACCAATGCATTTTTCTTCTGTCGCTATTAGTCTCACGTAAGTTAAATAATCCTCCATTTAGCCACGTCCTTTAACTTCGACGTCCTTTTTAAATGGAGGCCATACAAGATATACAAGACATCTATCTATGCCCGGGAAATGCAGACGATTCTTTCAATGAAGGTTGACAAACAATGCTGTTAAAATGACACTGAATGTAAAAACGTTACTTGTTTCAACGAGTCCTGCTTCAATTGACTTCTCATAAACATCTTCCATTGAAAGGATCTTCCATAACTTCACTCACTATATAAAATTTATAATTATAAATAATTTCTTCTTGTAGAATTCCAATATTCTTGACATCACTAAAATCCTATAAAAGAGAAACACCTCTTTCACGTCATAACAAAGAAATGCATCACACCTGACCAGTTGTATTAACAGCTGGTCAAGAGTGATAATACCATAGAAAACTGTTCCTTTATGTACGATAGTCTTTCGGCTTCCAAAACCTTAGACCAAAGTCAAGACATATTCTTCACATCAATGTTCCAGTGCAGTAAATACACCATTCCTATTCTACTAAAATTACATCTACATTAATTCAGCTAATCCAATACAGTCACGTCATTGTAACTGCAGTAACATTCCTAAGTTACAAGACATGAGCTAAAAAGACTACTATGAAGCTGATACCTCCACATATTTTAAAGTCGTCCGCTGCAATGCGCCACAAGGATACAGACAGAGACTAAAGCACGTAACCATTTCGAACAAAGAAAGTTTTATTGTTTATATTCTATTATTATACCTATCCAATAACCATGTTTACATTCAATATATGGACATGTATTCAATGAACAATCATAGCTTAATAATAAATTGAAAAACAAAACCAACAAACCAGCCAAGCGATCGACCGACTATGCAACCCAACGAAAGATTGACTGAAGTATTGATAGACAATACTGCAAGCAGAAGAGCATCTCCCTACTACATTCCAACCATCAGTATGTGAAAAGATGCAGAAAACCACTTAATATTGATATTGCCGTATTAAAACAAACACGGACTGTCATGCTTGAAGAAGATCTTGCAATTCCTTAGAAGCAAACTAAAGTGATTTTAGACCAATGGGAATTCCTGGATACATTCACCATGTCTATCTATCTATCTATCTATCTATCTGTCTATCTGTCTATCTATCTATCTATCTATCTATCTATCTATCTATCTATCTATCTATCTATCTATCTACATAGACGCACAACATACACACTGGCATAAATATTAAATGTATAAAACGTACATAAACACTCATATATGTTTATAGGTATGTACGTATGTATGGATGTATGTATGCAAGTATTTATATACGTATGTGTGTATACCTTTATGTAAGTATGTATGTGTGTATACATGCACGTGAGCACGCATGCATGCATGTATGTGCAGTTTTTAATTTGTTTTAGTCATACTAGGACACCAATTTGATATATTCATACGTAAAGGTAGAGTTTGTTTTCGAAACTAGTTTTCGTAAAACAAAATCCAGACATATATATATATATATGCCGTTCCTGCCGTGACCGTCTCGAGTTTTATTGCAGCAAAATTTATTGAAGAAGACATTATCTAATGTGTAGTTCCTCTTTCCTTTTATCATACCGTAAGTATTGAAACTACAAGATAGAGGTACATTGTATAAACTTGACGATGGTTGTAGTAGAAATGGTGACGCTTACTTAGTGTGAGGTTCAGTGTGGTGGCGGAAGTGGTAGTATGGATGGTAGTGGTATTAACTGATGGTGTTGGTGGTGGTGATGGTGGTGTTGGTGGTGGTAGTATTGAATGTAGTGGTGGTGGTGGTGGTGGTGGTGGTGGTGGTGGTAGTGGAATTGACTGATGGTGGTGGTATGGAGTTGTGGTGGTGGTGATGGTGGTGGTGACATTGACTAGTGGTGGTATTGACTGGTGGTGATGGTGGTATTGGCTGGGGATGGTGATGGTGTATTGACTGCTGGCGGTAGAATTGAGTTGTCGTGGAGGTGAAATTGACTGATGGTGATGGTATTGAGTGGTGGTAGTAGTGGAATTAACTGGTGGTGGTGGAGTTGGAATTGACTGATGGTGGTGGTGGTGTTGGAATTGACTGATGGTGGTGGTGTTGGAATTGACTGATGGTGGTGTTGGAATTGACTGGTGGTGGTGGTGGTGTTGGAATTGACTGAAGGTGGTGGTGGTGGAATTGACTGGTGGTAGTGATATTGACTGGTGGTGGTGGTGGTAGTAGTTGTGGCGATGGTGGTAGCGATGGTCGTCGTCGTAGTAAAAGCAGAGAACCACGAGAAGTATTAACAAGCCGTGATTGATGCAGCTTCAACAAACTGAACTTTGAAACATGGGGCTGCCTGCAATATAAGCTGCATGACTGCACTTCACTCAGCAAACTGCAGTCTTTATTGCTGCTGTCAGAACATGCGATATTTGCTGCAATCCGTTTTATTGCAGCAGTTTCAGCTGTAGTAATGGTGGCAATGTTATAGGGGTGTCTTGTAGAGGCAATGGAGGTGGTTGTGGAGCTTGTTGTAGTGGTGTTGTGAAGGTCGTTGTGAACGAAATGTTCGTTGAGGTTGTTGTTGTGGTGGTGGTAGTGGTGGTGGTAGTGGTGCTGTCGGTTGCAGTTGTAGCTCTAACGCTCGAGTACTTGGTGTAGCTGTGGTGGTGGTTGACGGATGGTGGAGGTGGGGACAGCTATTGTGGCGGCGGTGATGTTGGTTGGGGTGGTGGTGATAGTGATGGTTGTGGTGGTGTTGGTTGTGGTTATTGTGATGGTTATAGCGGTGGTGGTTGTGGTGGTTATGGTGGCGGTGGTGGTGATTGTGATGGTTGTGGCAGTAGTGGTTGTGGTGGCGGTGGTGTAGCTTAAAGGTAGATAAGATGATTTCGATTAGTATTCTTTTATTTCGTTTATTCTTTTACTTGTTTCAATCATTTGACTGCGGCCATGCTGGAGCACCGCCTTAGAGGGTTTTCTTTTTGTAGAGGAAATCGACCCAAGGACTTATTCTTTGTAAGCCTAGTACTTACTTTATCGATCTCTTTTGCCGAACAGTTAAGTTACGTGCACGTAAACACACCAACATCAGTTGTCAAGCGCTGGTGGTGGGACTAACACACACACATACACACACACACACATACACACACACACACATACACACACACACACGCACACACACACACACACACACACACACACACACACACGACGGGATTCTTTTAGTTTCCGTCTACCAAGTTCACTCACAAGGCTTTGGTCAGCCTGAGACTAGAGTAGAAGACATTTGCCCAAGGTACCAGGCAGTGGGACTGAACCCGGAGTTCAAATACCAAGAGGTAAGCTTTATTTATCATAGTTTAGGGGTCGATAAATAAAGTACCAGTTGAGCACAAGGGTCTATGTAATTGACTAGTTCTCCCTCCCACCGAAATTTAAAGCCTTCTTCCTATAGCAGAAAGGTATTTTGCTTACCACTTAGTTGATTCTGCAACTCACAGGAAGAGACTAACAGAAGTACAACAACGACATCATCACCATGATGTTGATGATGATGATGATGATGATGATGATGATGATGATGATGATGATGATGATGATGATGATGATCGTCATCATTATCAAGAGCCATTACCAGAACCAGAACCAGAACTAGAAATAAGAGCCTCACCACCACCATTCCTAATACAACATAGCTACATTTATGGCCTGCCCTCTTCCATCACTCACTTCAAACTTCACCTTCACCCCTGACCTCTGAAGCCTAACTCTACGTCACACTCTTCCCCTCTTACCTATAAACTTCGTTTAACTGTAACATAACTCACGTCGATAAATGACGGCTTCTCAAAGATATCGCATGTAAATAGAGAATCCGGATGACAAGTGTATGTATGTATGTATGTATGTATGTATGTATGTATGTATGTGCTCATGCACGGATGTATATATGTATGTAGTGGTATCTATGGGCGTATATATATATGTGTGTGTATATATATATAGACCACTAAATTCAACACGTTTTTTGTCATTCTCTCTATTTCGTCTTATTCCTTTCTGTCGAAGAACGTAGGCTCGAAACGTAAAAGACTTTTCCATTTTTCCCGATAGTCAAACTAATATACTTGCTTGCTATTCCTACACCTGTCTTCGTCTTCGTTTTTCTATAAATTTGAATTACATATATATATATATATATATATATATATATATATATATATATATATATATATAAACCAAACAAGAACAAGCAAGAAAAAGCAACAACGCGAGGACGTGGAACAAGTACTGCGTTATTGGATGCTCAGGTAAGGAAAGAAAAGGAAGAGGATTTCACGTTTCGAGCGGAGCTCTTCATCAGAAATATAGAAAAAGTCCAAAGAAGGGAAGACGGAGAAAGAAAATCGCCAACGATACACACGCGGTCACATATTGAAATGACTGAAAAAGAATGGGTGAACAAAAAGTTCTTTCTAAGACAAGAGAGTGCAAGAGAAGGAGGTATCTGTGTGTATGGGTGGGTATGTGCGTGCGCAGGTCCGTGTGTGTGTGTGTAATGATAGCACGTGTATGTGTGTATGTGTGTGTGCGTGTGTGCGTGTGTGTGTGTGTGGTTGTGGCTGTTTATGTGTGTGTGTGGTTGGACGTAGCGTCACTTAAGGTCGTAGGAAGAATTTATAGTAAGAATTTTGGTAGGAGTGGCTGCCTGTACATATATGTACATTTAAATGTACATATATGTATTTATGTATTTATGTATTTATGTTTATGTATGTATATCTATATATGTTAAAGTATGCATATATATGTGGGTTTTTACGCTTTTTATATTTTTATATTTGGATGTTTTTAATTAACCTTATGAACTTTATAAAATCTCTGAAGAGGCCTAGAGAATCATCCATGTACCTCTATTTCATCTATTTCATCTAGTAATTACTTCAGCCTACTGGAGTTATATAGATAGAATGAGGCATGTCACCCCTAGACTGAAACAGCTGTAAGTCATTATCCCATTTTCTGTCACTAGATGTCCTTTTTTAATTACTGATGACACCAATCCATACCCAATATGAAATTAATCTGCAAGAATAATCTTCAAATCGTTCTCCTAATTTAACATTAACCCTGGTTATAATGATATAGCTAATCTAAAGCCATGTACTTGTACTTGAGGATCAGCGTGCCTTATCCCCGAGAACACCCGATGAGGTTAAAATGTTTGGTCTTTTTTCTATTATAGAGCAAGATGTTTTGTTTTGCTTTGAGGTCCATCGCTGTGAAAGCTCAGTACAGATAAGGGAATAGGTCTCGGAATGACGTCACTGATGATACACACGCATGCGCTGAGGCTGCAACATTTGTAAAATTTTCTGGACAGTTTCTGTTGTCGTTTAACTGCATATTAGTTCTACACGAGCATATCTCCGATAAAAGGTGCTCGCAACAATAGGTCGATATACGTAATCTTGTTTATATGAGTGTGTGGCAGCTGAATGCGCTTACATAGATATTTATCTTTATATGATTTACCACGTATATATGTATATATATATATTAAGGGGTTTGTATGATTGCGTATAGAGGAATATATTATTCAAAGGAATTCTAACTCTGTCTGTTTTTTATGTTTTATTCATATTCTTATAATATTAATGTAGGATATAGTATATGTAGTATATATAGTAGATATAGTAAGATGAAATGAAGTATTGATTGTCTTATTGAATAAATGAAATATTGAATATTAAATATTAAAGGACTAGTATACTTTCTTGCATTTTAGCAGTCTTCAAGGTCCCATGTTGTGACGTCACAACATGGAATTCCTTTGAATAATATATATATATAACTGTGTGTATATGTATGTGCCTATAGGTAAATATGTGTATTATTATGCGTGCATTTATATGTATGTGTTTTGTTTTCTTGTATTCGGATATGTATATGCTTCTATGTAGGTGGGAGTATTGTTTTGGTTTCACTACTGTTCATTTAGATAGAAAACATTTCGAGATCGTTTGACCTTTTAACCCTATTTGAAAATAAATGTTGTTCAGTACTATCCGTAATCCCGGGGAAAATTGTGGCACCAGTATATAAACTAGTTACTTACAACCTCAACCCCACAATAGACTCTGTACGATTCCCTTCGATGTCTATTAACCAATGACCGAAGTAATGCATTCACTTCAGGAATAGAAATAATAGACACAGTCGGTTCTTATATTAAATTCATTGTTTAGCCATGTTTCGGAAAAGACATTAACTACACGAACTCTGCTTTGACCTCAAATGTTTATGAAACATATAAAAAGAGTTAAATCACGGACCTTCACTAAAACAATTCACGCGGCTGTGGGCTACACAACAGCTAATGGTAATTAATTTTGTTCACGCTAGATTTTTTGCCGAAATGCAAACATGTGGGTTGGCTACCACTCAGCACACTAACTATGCCCATTCAGGCGCCCTCATAAAAAAACAAAACAACACAAAACAAAAAAGCCCTAAAACCATTTCAACCCGAATCATTCATAATTATTGATTATTATGTCAGCAGACATGAAAACGCGTTGATTCACTTTAGTTATGTTTACACTGGATGTCAGCTAAAACAAACACACACACACACACACACACACACACACTCGCATAATACAAACACATGTACTCACATATGCATATAGTGCTATAATAGATTATGCTACTTGCTTTTGTAGCAACACCCACCCACCCACCTACCCACTCCTCGAGACAGTTGAGAAAACTAACAAATGAACAGTTGAGTGAACAAATAAACACAGAGCCCAGTCTGTCTGATTACCAGTCTGTCTGTTTATCTGCCTGTCTAATAATGAATGTATGTATGTACTTATGTACGTACGTATGTATGTATGCATGTTTGTATCTATTTATCTACTTACCTACCTACCTACCTACCTACCTACCTACCTACCGACTTACCTACATATGTGTCAAATAATCTCTCTCTCTCTCTCTCTCTCTCTCTCTCTCTCTCTCTCTCTCTCTATCTATCTATCTGTCTGTCTGTCTGTCTGTCTGCCTTCCTGCCTACCTGTCTGTCTATCTATCTATCTATTTATCTATCTATCTATCTACCTATCTGTCTGTCTGTCTGTCTGTCTGTCTGTCTGTCTGTCTGTCTGTCTATCTATCTATCTATCTAATAGTCAATATCTCTCTGTCTCTCTCTGTCTCTGTCTTTCTCTCTCTCTTTCCCTTTCTGTCTTTCTCTCTCTGTATCTATCTGTCTGTCAATCTATGCCGGAGCTGCATACATATTAGGCAAGGAAGGTCTCCGTTAAGACCGCATGTACGTATGGGTATAAAACAAATAGCAGACTAGTCGTAGTAGTAGTAGTAGTTGTAGGAAGTGAAGGACGAGGAGGAGGCGGTGGCAGAGGAAGAGGAGGGAAAAAGAAGAAGCATGAGAGAAAGAAGAGACGTAGGATGAGATAGGGTGGGAGTGGGATGGAACGAGAAGGGAACAAAACGGTCGAAAGGTGGTCAGGTCATGGATGATAAAATAACAATCAAAATTTCTATATATGTGAGTCTGATCGAATGTTGACTTTTATGATTTTTTTATGGTTCTGTGCACATGCGCACGTTTGTCTCTTTCTGTTATCTTTCTGACTCTTTCTGCCTCTCTCTTCTCCACGGCTGCATGTGTTCCTGTATCCCTCCCTCTAGTTATAAATACATATAAATATACATAGATACCTAGAATATATACATGCACACGCATACACATACATATAGATTTCATGTTATAAGTATGTGTTTCTATGGATGTATATATATATATATATATATATAGAGAGAGAGAGAGAGAGAAGGCTGGCACAAACGATATCAAATAGTTGGCAAACTGACGGTTAGATACAATATAAATCTACAATATAATTCATGCGATCAGCCTACTGAATATACATACATACATACATACATACATACATACATGCATACATACATACATGCATACATACATACATGCATACATACATACATACATGCATACAAACTCGCATATATTCTCTCTGCCTCTATGTTTTGATATCTCTTGCATTTATGTATCTATGTGTATCGATATTCATTGAATATACATAACTAAAGTACATACATACATACATACACATATATATATATGTGTGTGTGTGTGTGTGTGTGTGTGTGTGTGTGTGTATACATCTATATACATATTCATATATTGCGTGTGTATACATGTGGGTGTGTCTATAAATGTAATATGAGTGTGTGTGTTTACACGTATTCTGCTTGCCTTCATGACAGTAGATATTTTATGCTCAAGAATACAAATATATCGATGCGTACAGAATCATCACATACAGCCATGCTACCGCATATAATCAAAGAGTTTGCTCCATAACTGGTCAGACTGGCGAAAATATAAAAATGCAATACATGTATACGCACACACACACACACACACACACACACACACACACACACACACACACACACACATACATATATATATATATATATATATATATATATATATATATATATATATATTTTGTTGTACTTGGGGATGGTCATATTGCCAGTTTAGCCAATAAAAACACACGCACTGTATATTTGGTGTTAATTTGCTTCAGCTTTATATTACATTAATCTTAATCTTATTTCGGCCAGAGTTCTTTCGTCACACTTCTGTGACCTCATCAGTGGTCCTTTGTTTCCTTCTTTCTTATGTGTGTCTCACCTTGCTAACTATCAGCCATTTTGTATTTTGTATTCCTATTGTATGTGTCTACGCATGCGTGTCCTTCAATGTGTCTGTGTCTTTTGTAAGTGCATGTGTGTATGGGGAGTGTCTGTATCACCTATATTCTCTGTTAATACGTGTTCGTTTGTATTTGTTTTTATTTATTTATTTGTTCATGTGTGTGTGTCTGTGTTTTTTTTTGCGTTTAATTAAATTTTGTTAACGTATGTAGTATTTAATTCCATTTGTTTATCTATGTATTGTATTATACTTTGTTCATATTATTATTGGTTTATGGGTAACATGTTGTCACGTGCTGTGGTTTGTGGTTTGTTAGTGGTGTGTGTTAGTGTTCCATTCTAGTTTCCTATTCAGGCTAGGTTTCTCTTCTATTATGTGTGTAGCTTCAGTAATTTGTCTAAGTGCTGCATCACTGCTATGTGTAGATAAGATTTTAATTTCTATGTTGTTGATTGAGCCTCTATGTTCTTGTTCAGCGTGCTGGTACAGAACTGATGAGTTCTTCCCTTCCTTAAGTTCCCTCCAATGTTCGTTTGCCCGCTCCACTATGCTCCTTGCTGTTTCGCCTACATATGTCATTATCTTATTTTTGCATCGTCCCTCTGTACATCTTATACTATAGACCACATTTCTGGTTTTGCAGTTCGTTTGTGGGCTAAATCTACATACGATACAGTTCCTATCAGTGCAGGGGGTTCTACTGAAAGGGTATGTTCTACTGATAAGGGATTTAATAGGGTTGCCTGGCCTTTCAACAACCTTAATTCTTAGCTTAAGTTTGTCTAGGGCCCTTCTAAAGCGGTACGCCAGTTCGCCTCTAG
Organism: Octopus bimaculoides; assembly: GCF_046866305.1. Lineage (NCBI taxonomy): Eukaryota > Metazoa > Mollusca > Cephalopoda > Octopoda > Octopodidae > Octopus > Octopus bimaculoides. Next base: position 106,064,869 of record NC_142932.1, on the reverse strand, counting down.
GGGTGGTGTCGACGAACATGACGCTCTGGTACTTGTGGCTATCGTACCATGAGCTTGCCTTCCCTATTTTCTTCTTAGTCCTTTCTATGGTGTTCCATGATTTGCTCCTATAGAGTGGGCAAATCCCATTCCTATCGTTGCGTTTGATTGTTTCAAACTTCTTCATAGCTCCTTTGTATACCCTGATATATATATATATATATATATATATATATATATATATATATATATATATATATATATATATATACAGGGTGACCCAAAAGTCACTGACGGATTGCAATTTTTAGTAGTTGTTTTATTTCTTTTCTTTTCAGGGATTTTATGGAAATTATATAGGGAAAAACATGGCCTCGCACAACATACCCAAGTGGTGAAATTTTTCTATCAAGATCAGGGGTCAGTTATTCAACCACAGAGAGCATATTGTTGGCACTTTCAAGTGAGAGATGCCCTAAATGAAAGCACATTTAGGAACTTAGTTCGTCGTTTTGAAAAAAAAAAGGGGGGCAGAGAATGATCTCCCACGATCTGCGAGACCTCGCATTGTCAGACCTGATGGGACAATGGAACGAGTACGAGAGGGTATTGAACAGAATCCGGGCACGTCGACTCGAAGACGGTCGAAACAACATGGGATTTCACAAACTTCGCTACAAGTAGTTCTCTGCAGTCTTAACCTTTTTCCATTCAAGGTACAGTTGGTTCAACAGTTGAACCCCCAGGACTATGAACACAGGCTCCAATAGGCTGTTAGAATCCAGGAATTGGTACGAAATGACGCAAATTTTAGACAAAAACTGATCATGTCTGATGAAGTTCACTTTCGTTTGAATGGGTTCGTCAACAGACAAAATTGCCGGTTTTGGGGCTTTAATCTAGCAAGAAGAATCTGCACAATTGTCTCAAACCTTGAAACACGTAATAAAAGACGCCAGGAACTAAAACAAATACTACTTAAAAGACAATATCCATTAATGCTAGTAGACAGAGACATAGAAAGTGCCAAAGCAATAAATATCCAAGAACTACGAAAAACGTAAAATGCTCCAGATACATCTGATACTCTACTCTTTATTACAACACAAAACCCAAGAAACAGGGAGGTTTACAATGTTATCCACCATGTTATCCCACTACTAAAACCTAAGAAGGAAACAAGCATTGAAAATACACAAAATAATCAAAAGTAAAAGACAATCAAAGTCCCTCAAAAAATTCCTCCCAAGTGCTAAACTACCTTCCACAATTCCTACACCTACAGTAAAAAGTATGATCGTCCCAATTGCG
>NC_142932.1:106053579-106058579 GCF_046866305.1 Octopus bimaculoides | reverse complement strand
ACACACATATATGTATACATGCATATACATCATTCAACCACGGTAGTGGTTGAATATATTCTCAAGTCCACCATTTTGTCAATCGCAGCAGCTTCCAAGCTTCACCACTAATTCAGTTCTCAACTAAATTGCAAACTGTTAACAGTTTTGAAGGGGACACCTCCTCAGCTACACTTTGGCATAATAGTTTGAGATTTGGTTCAGTAGAAAAAGTTGGCATCAAAATATGTGAGGCCTAAAGGTGGGCAGTAAAGCCCACCTTTACCAATTAACATAATTTTTTTTATTTTAAAATAAAAGTATGCTTTTCTTAGGCTTAAATGATAGAAAAATGCACGAGAAATTCAGAATCGTTAGTCGCATTCAACAAAAATTAGTAGAATAAAAGTTATGAGGTTAAATGTCATGGACTGTAAAATAAGTAAGCAAGTAAGTAAGGGACTAACGCTCCAACCAAAGAAATAGTTGTATTTAAATTAATCCGTTGTTTGTTATAATACTCCTATTCTTCACTTCTCATTCTCTCTCTCTTTTTACTAGACTTGTTATTATAGTACGTTCTTAAAAATTTCTGAAAAGCTATTTTTATTTTGAAATTATTCTTTAATATTAGAATTGCTTTTTAAATTCATTTAATGATATATTTCTAAAACGAATATTGACAATTCTAAGTCGGTGAGCTACCGGAAACGTTAACTCGCCGGGCGAAATGCTTAAAAGTATTTTGTCTATCTTTACGTTCGGAGTTCAAATTCCACCGAAGTCGACTTGCCTTCCATCCTTTCCTATATTTTATTCTTTTAATTAAATATTTAATAAAGCTATTTTTAATAGGCTGTTGAATTAGGGTAAGTCTAACTGTTATTATTAATTAAGAATATATATCTAAAATGAATGTTTACACTCTAAGAACGCGAGCTGGTAGAAATTTAAATTTATTGGAGCAGGTATATAGTCATTTTTGGCATGTCTCTATAGGCAGACCTGAAAGACATGTAGTAAGGCTGTCCAGAAAAGGCATTGGTTAAAAGTGCTTATATTCTAAATTTACTTTTTAAATTTCAAAATTAATTAAAAGGAATTTTTCCTAAATCAAATTTTATATTAATGGGATGCAGGAAATTTTAACTTGTGTATATCTGATATGCTTTTATAATTACTGTTGTATTGAATAATTATTGATAGATCTAGATTATCACCAACTCAAAATATAGGTTACTTAAGGGGAGCCTGGTAATTGAAGTTTTGGGGTCTTCTTGTATGTAACTTTAGGTGAGCCATGGTGCAACCAACAAGGTGGTAAAAATCCCTGCCATTAGTTTAGGAGTGGATGGGTAATATCAAATAATTCAATCACAACATATATTTAAATTAACATGAAAAAATTGTAATATTATCATCACTTACATGGAAAAATTCAAATATTATTTTTCAGTATTTTATAATGTAATATCTAAATTATTAATTGATACATTAATTATTTTGTAATAGCAATGCTTGGAAAAATCATGGACTACATGGAAAAATGTGAGCATGAAAAGTAATATTCTTAAAGATTATAAACCTGGAAAAGTACAGGACAAGTTATTACATCTGGAAAAGTATAGGACAAAGCTATTATTTCTAGTAAAGTAAAGAATAAGAAACTTTTACTTAAAATATTGCAGTTAAAATTAAAATTTGAATATTAAAAATTATTTTATTATAAGTAGGAATTTGGCTAATTTACTACCTTAAATACACAGAAAGGGACTAATTAGACAAATTAGCTGAACAGTTTTTGTGCAATAAATTTAAAAGATGAGAACTGTAGAGAGTGATAAATTAGAAGAACTGGCATTCTTTACTGCAATATTTTAAGTAAGAAGTTATTATTCTTTATTTACTAGAAGTATTAGCTTGTCCTGTACTTTTACAGGTGTAGTAACTTGTCGTGTACTTTTCCAGGTCTATAATCTTAAGAATATTACTTTTCATTGTCGCATTTTTCCGTGTGATATATACATATATTTATGTATATATATACATACATATATGTATGTGGATACGAGTGCATGTATGTATATATGTTTGTGTCTATATATATATATATATATATATATATATATATATATATAGACACAAATATATATGTATGTATATTTATGTTTATATAAATATATTTGTGTTGTGTGTGCGTTTATAGTGTGTGTGTGTGTGGTGTGTATGAGTGTAAATTATGTATTCAAATACGTACCTAATTTTGCAGAGGTGGAAGCATGATCGAGTGCTTGCTTGTTCATAATGATGACAACGATGAGGACGACGAAGACGACGATGACGATGATGTCGCTGCGGCTGATGGTGATGATGATGATGATGATAATGATGATGATAATGATGATGATGATGATGATGACGATGGTGATGATGATGATGGAACGACGAAGACAATCATGGCGTAGACATATCCGAAAATAATGGCTGCAAGGATGGCGATGATGATGATGGCAACGATGATGATGATTGTGATGGGGATGCAGGTGGTGATGGTTATGCTGATAATGACGCTGCTGATAAATACATTCACGTTCTTGGAGTATTCCGAGGCTCACTTTTACTGTGTTTAGTCCGTTTAGTCCGGCACATGGTTTAAAATTAAGGTGGAAGCCATCCAAATTATGCCAAACTTGGTGACTGTTCTATGAGCTGCCAAAGATTATTTAAACACAATATGTTTATATATATATATGCTTATAACTTCTTATTCATAGATTTATATATACTTGTAATAATATATATATATATATATATATATATATATATATATATATATATATATATATATATATATATATATATATATATTATATATATATATATATATATAATGTATATGCATGTATATATACACACACACACACACATTTATTAAATGTACATGAATATATGTACACATACACAAACATTGAGAAAAGAAATTGTGCATATGTGATTACGTAGTAAAAATAAACATGCTCACTCTACAGTATATATATGTATATATATATATATATATATAATATATATATATATATATAATATTATAAATATATATATATATATATATATATATATATATATATTTATACATGCATACATACGTATAAAGAGACACACAAAGGAAGATATAAAGCATAGTGACATAGTGACATGTACACACATTTACAGTTACAATACATTAACAACACTCGTTGTCTTTCTCTTAACTGTATTTGTAACGTTCACAGAGTTCTGGACACGCAGCCGCTCAAGAACTCCGAAGAACTGCCTCCTGGTGACATACATGCGTGGGATGAACTAATTAACTAAATAGCAAGAAATACACACAGACTCTTAAAACTATAAGTATGTCCGTTCTTTGAACAACTGGAATATTTTGCGACGAGTATAATGAACGACCACTTTATTTTGCCTATAAGAATCAAACGTATTCATAAACGTTTCGATCCCAGTAGTTGATTCAACCGAACAATATATACGATAGGAATCTACTCTTTCAGAAAATCTCTGTTCGAGATAGAAGCACTATACGAACCAAAAAGTATTGCTTATGGTCACTTTAATCTGCCTGTCCTCTAAAAGATGGCGTAGGCAGTTTGAACTCAATGATTTGAGCACCGGGCTCACAATCATGAGGTAGTGAATTGGATTCTTGAACCGGGCTGTGTGTTGTGTTCTTGAGCTAGACACACTATTTCATGTTGCTCCAGTTCACTCAGCTGTAGAAATGAGTTGCGACATCAATGATGCCAAGCTGTATCGGCCTTTGCCTTTGCCTTGGATAACATCGGTGGTACAGAGAGGTCATCCATAAAAAACCTTGCATAGACTTGTGTCTCGGTGGAGAACTTTCCAGGTGCAATCTAATGGTCATTCATGACCGAAGGGAGTTTTTGCCCTTTAACCTCTAAGAAACGACGATATTGCCATTTAACATTAGGAAGACTTCTCCACCAGTTGATTTATTCAGCGCTCTTGACATACTCGATATTTATTGCAAGCGGGAGGTAACTCCTTATCTGCGTTAAGGTTTCTATTATATATGGCAAGAATTTCGCCGCTTATATTGTTAGTAATGGCATGAGCATCACCCCATTCTATCGTTGGTCATACAAATTTCAGACATTCTGATTTGCCAAAGGAAATCAACATTTAGAACTGACATTTGTCCAACGATTTGCTGAACATCAACGGTATAAAGTTCGGTTGTCACAGACATATGTTTCTTTGAATTCTCTTTCTCCTTATTTCTCTTTCTGTCTGTCTGTACCCCTCTCTCTCATACACACACACACTCTGTATGCGTGTGTATGTGCGTGTGCATCTCCTCATAATATTTATTTCCTGGTCATTGATTTACAAGCATATATACATACCTAAATACATACATGTGCGTGTATATTCTATCGCATACATATCCATATATATATATATATATATATATATATATATATATATATATATATATATATATATATATATATATATATATATATATATATATATATATATATATATATATGTATATATATATGTATGTATGTATGTATAAATAATACAGAATGGGACAAGGACGCAAAACATACAGACAGTTAGGTGATACAAGAAAGGGACAAAACGTACGGATAGACGATACAAAGAAAACTCAGACAGGTCATTCGGAGTTTTCTCTCTTCAGTCGAGATCCAGATTATCCTTGCAATTTCGGCTGGTTATACTCGAGATTGCTCACTTTTTGTATATATGTGAACACACGCACGCGTAGTACACACACGCACACACGCGAATTTGTGAATACACACGTATGCATGCAGGTATACACCCAAACGCACAAACGAATTATTTTCTCAAGAACAAACATGTATTCAACAACAAGACGAGCAATGAAAACAACAACATGTAAGTACAACAAATAATAAACAAAAATAAACACCCTAACCTTTTTTCTCTCTCTTATATTAAAAAAAAACAAAAATTGC
>NC_142932.1:106041079-106046079 GCF_046866305.1 Octopus bimaculoides | reverse complement strand
GAGAGAGAGAGAGAGAGAGAGAGAGAGAGAGAGAAAGAGAGGGAGGGTGAGAAAGAGAGAGAGAGAGAGAGAAAGAGAGACAGGGAGGTAGAGAGAGAGAGAGAGAGAGAGAGAGAGAGAGAGAGAGAGGGAGGTCGAGAGAGAGAGAGAGAGATCCAATATCGAATTTCTTTTCGCTAATGAATGAGTTATCAATACTAAAATAAATAAGCTCCTCTGAAACTCAGAAACATACGTATATATTTGTGTGTATGTGTATGTGTGTAAGTATGTGTATGTGAGTGAGTGTATCTGTGTATCACATATACACACCCACACATATTTATATACACCCCCCACATGTTTATACACACATACAAACATTTAAATATGTGTATATATACGTGTGTGCATTTTTATGTAAATACGTACACGTGAATGTATATGTATAACACACCTTACATGCATTCACGTATATTTATATATGTATACATTTCTTTTATTAGCCACACAGGGCTCAACGAAGATGGGACAAATACAATGTAGAGCTTTTCTTTTTGGGAGGGGGAAGGAAGGAAAAAAAAAAAAAAAAAAAAAAAAAAAAAAAAGAAATTGGTGGTGTCGATCAAAAGGGATCGTAGGAAGGGAAAAAGGGGCAGTTCGATCAAAAGGGATCGAAAAAAAAGAAAAGGAAAGGCCGATCAATAGGGATCGTGTATCACACAGTAATGTTCTCGTGTAAAAAGAGGGGAGGACAGTTTAGGTTTAGCCGTGGAAGGAAAAGCCTACGGAAAAGACCACGGTAACCTTGGTCAATATTCTCATTGAAGAAACTATAACAGTAAGTGACTCTCTTTTGCCTTTTTGTTTTATTTTTTTTTCTTGTTCATAGGGTTATGCTCAAGATGGCTCCGTCGTTCACACGTGCCATCCTTGCTACATTCACCCATCTTTTTTTGAAGCATTCACTAGACAAGACTTCCCTTTCTACTCTCAACTTCCTCTTCAGGTGATACTTGAAGAAGTTGATGAGAGATTGCCCAGAGAGGAAAGTCTTTGTCTCTAGACCTTTCAGACGCGTCCACCATACACATTCTTTCGCCATAGCCACAAGTACGATGAAAATAGCTCTTCCTTCCCGTTTAAAGGAAGGAGGCGCGACAATATTCACGATAGACTCGGCTGATAGACCGACTCGTCCCACACGCGATAGCAGTTGTTCGACGTAAGCCCACAGCTCGGAAATGGTGGGACACTGTACGAGTGCGTGCAGAACGGTTTCGTCGCTCTGCCGGCATCTCGGACAGGTCGGCCCCGTGTTTCTCGAGCCATGCCTGTAGAGCTTATCCCGAACGGGTAGTGCTTCTCGATAGCACTGCCAGGCCAGGGATCTCTGGAAGTTGTCCATAGGTCCCGGCCCGAAGGTCGTCTTAAACAGGCGGGTCAGGTATTCCTCGTCGACGCCCAGGTTCGCCCCGAGATCGTCGTCGTACCTTCCCTCCACTAATCCACTATAGAATGCGTTAGTTGTGATGCAGTCGCTCAAGGTTGACCCGGGTTGTTGGAGTTGCCGAAGAGCAGCGCGACACTCGCGGTGCCATTCGCCCTTCCTCGGCCTCTTCTTGATCCATGACTGCAGTTCGGTCATGGAGACGAGCTGCGGGAAAGCGCGCCGCACAAACGGCGACCACACCTGTTCACCGCTGTCTACGTAGAGCCGGAGATGTCGCAGTCTCAGCGCGTGTCTGCGCATCATCAACCACGGCATGCCCAGTCCTCCTTTTAACGGGTGTTGGCAGCAAACGGATCGCCTAACCATCGGAACGCTTCCTTTCCACAAGAAGCGGAAGAGGATGCGCTCCAGTTTGGTGATGGTAGGGTCGGGACAAGGAACGACGGTCAGGCGGTAGTAGATGACGGACGCGATGTACGTGTTCGCCACCTCCGCCCGACCTTTCAGGGAAAGCTTCCTCTCGGCCCATTGCCGGGCTAGAGTGGCCACCCTTCTCGTTATCTCGTCCCAGTTCTTCTCCGTTTGGAGGTCTGGACCAAACCAGACCCCGAGCATCTCAACCGGACCGTCAGTCCAACGTCCCACGACGGAGGCGCTACTTGACGGCATGGGGTTGCTTCTCCAGGTGCCGAGCCGCAAGCCCACTGACTTATCCCGGTTGATTTTCGCTCCCGTTACCGCTTCGTAGTCTCTCAGTGTCTCGCCGACAAGCTCGATGTGCTTTTGGCTAGACACTATGACGGTGACGTCGTCCGCGTATGCCGACACGCTCGTCCCGCATCCCAACTCTCGCGGGATGCCCCTCAGCGTCGCCAGCTTCCGCAGTAGTGGCTCGAGAGTCAACACGTACAGAAGCGACGAGAGGGGGCATCCCTGACGGACCGAACGTGCAATGTCGAAGGGTCTTGATAGATGCCCATTGACGCGAACTACCGAACGGATGCCTCTGTACAAGGCAGCCATCCAGCCGCGGAAAATGGGACCGAAGCCGGCTGCTATGAGGACAGCCTCCAAGTATTGATGGTCTACCCTATCGAAAGCTTTCGATTGATCTAAATTGATCAGGGCCCCACCCATGCCAGGTTCCTTAACTACCCTCTCTATGACGTAGCGCATCAGATGGAGGTTGTCATGGATGCTCCTGCCCGGCACCGCGCACGTTTGCGCCTTGCCGATCAGTTTCTCGATGACAAGCGCCAACCGCTTGGCTAACACCTTGGCCAAAATTTTCAAGTCTGCATTGAGCAGAGTGATGGGCCTAAAGTTATCTATGACGTCCCCCTTGTTTGGATCTTTCTTCAGCAGCGTTACGGCTCCTCGACTCACAAAACCGGGAATGCTCCCGTTTTGCTGCCAGTTGCAGTACACCGCCACCAAGACGTCTCCAAACAAGTCTGGCTTACAGTTGTAAAGCTCGTAGGGCAGACCATCCAAACCCGGAGATTTGTCCCTCGAGCATCCCGCCATCGCGTCCCTCACTTCCGCCGCCGTGATGGCACCTTCGCAGCACTCCGCCTCTCTTGCCGAGAGTCGTGGCAGGCTGTGCAGGTAGGCACTGAAGTCCACCCTGCGTTCTCGCTCGCCATTCGTCCCAAACAGTCGAGCAAAGTGCCGCTGAAAGGCCTCACACATTTTGCTTGGCTCGAGCAGTTCGCGCCCCTGTTCGTCCACCAGAGACCGAATGGTGGCTTTGTTGCCCTGTTGCGCCTCCGCCACCCGGGCCTCTCGTGCGGCTCCAACACCTTCGTTTCTTAGAGCACGCATCCTAGCCCTGACAACGCACCCTTCGTGTTTGGCGTTGAAGTGTTGGTCAAGGGCCAACCTCGCCGCCAAAACGTCGGATGCGATGCCACTTCTAATTGCCTCTTCTAGCTTCTTAACTAGTTCACCCTCTACTCTGTTTCTGTCTATGGCTAGTGCTTTGCTATACCTAACCGCTTCTGCTTTTATTGCTCTCTTGAGGGCAAACCACCATTTGTTATTGATGATGGCTCCTGTCAAAGCCCTCTTTACTAACGTGCTAATCCGGTCTCTGAAAACTGGTCTCGACGGGAAAGACGCGTTTAGTTTCCAGTAACCGGAGCCCTGCCTATGTGTCTTATCTAAGTCTAGCGTACACGTCACAAGTTTGTGATCCGTGTAGCTGACTATGTGAAATTGTGGACACCCTATGCTATCTCTATCTACTCTCCTACACAGTATTCTATCTAGATACGATCTCGACGACCCGATGCGGTTTGTCCATGTCCACATTGGCGCATTCGGGTAATCGAGTCGGTACCTGTCAGACAGTTGAAAGCGTCTGAGCAGGTCTTTGAGGCATTTGCATCCCCGTCTATTCCTATCTCTGCCAACATAGTCTAGATGCGTGTCCAAGGTAGCATTCCAATCCCCCACTAAAAGTAAAGGACGAGACGTTCCTAGGAATACTTCTAGACGTCGAAAGAAATCCGGCCTACCTGTTAAAGGTGGTGCGTATACTGATATGAGTCGAAAAGCACACCCATCGCTGCCATCGACATCCAGAACAACCAATCTACCCTCCGGGTCTATGAATACTGTCTTTACTTCGAGATCCAGACTCTTGCGAAAGAGTACCGCCGTGCCACTACCGCCCATTCTCGGCAGACAGGGAGAAAAATAAATGTTAAACTGTCTGCCAAACATGGACGATAGGGCCCGCGTATCATGGAGTCTGGTCTCGCTTATGGCTATGATTTCTAGTTTATGTGACTTTATGTCATTTAGGAGGTACCCTTGTTTCCAAGGGGACCCCAAGCCACGCGCATTTACACAACCAATCTTGAGCATCATTTTGATTTGAGTGTTAAAGTTTTATAAAGAGAGTCACTTACCGTTTGAGAGTTTTTGTGTCTCCTCCTTCGGGTTTTCTTCGAGGAGATCACTATATAGTTTTTTCGCCAGGTATTTTTGGCATTTGCCAACTGCCTTTATATGTATATTTCTATGTGTGTATGGCAAGTGTATATATGCATAGGCTTGTAAGCTGTCTGCTTTCCAGAACGTAGAAAAACTAATGGGGAAAATATATAGTAATTTTTATTATAAATTAGAAGCAAAACACAGAAAATTAATTTTATAAAGCGTACGCACCAAATTACATACACGTTCGCACCCAAACACGTACGCACACAAACACGTACGCACACAAATATGCACGCTGGTGCACAAACAGACTCGCATGTCTGCATATGCATTCACATGACGAGCACGTGTATAAACAAATGCATGCAAAACGTAAACCTTACCGATGCATCCAACCGTACAGAACGTGTATTAAATGGCGTATATTTAAGTATGCGAGAGCACAGTTGTTCGACTTGATAAAGTACCAGACAGCGTACTCGTACTCGGAATTTCGTGCTTCTCTTGTCTTGCTGTGCGATCCGTCTTTCACATTTAGCTTACGGTGGCCTATTTTATCTAGGCACAAGGACTGAAATTTGAGAGAAGTAGACATATCGATTACGTCGACTCCAATGCCCAA
>NC_142932.1:106028579-106036079 GCF_046866305.1 Octopus bimaculoides | reverse complement strand
CATGTCGTTTCCAAATTTCTGGAATTGCGCCATGGTGCTCTTGTTCTCACAGACAGGGCCAACTGACCGTGCTGTAACCGACAAAATCAAAACCAAACATGGCGCATGCGGAAAAATAAACAATATAAAATGGCGACAATTCACCCATCTCATCCTGAATATATATATTATTCTTTTATTTGTTTCAGTCATTTGACTGCGGCCATGCTGGAGCAACGCCTTTAGTCGAACAAATCGATCTTAGGACTTATTATTTGTAAACCTAGTACTTATTTTATCAGTCTCTTTTGCCGAACTGCTAAGTTACGGGGACGTGAACACACCAGCATCGGTTGTCAAGCAATGTTGGGAGGACAAACACAGACACACAAACACACACGCATATACATACATACGCACACACACACACACACACACACACACACACACACACACACACACACACACACACACACACACACACACACACACACACACACACACATATATATATATATATATATATATATATATACATATACATATATACGACGGAATTCTTTCAGTTTTCGTCTACCAAATCCACTCACAAGGCTTTGGTCAGCCCGAAGCTATAGTAGGAGACACTCGACCAAAGCGCCACGCAGTGGCACTGAACCCGGAACTATGTGGTTGGTAGGTAAGCTACTTACCACACAGCCACTCCTGCGCCTATATATATATCAGATGTGTGGTGTTCTTCAGTAAAACGCTTCATTTCACGTTTCTGTAGTTCATTCGCGAGTAATCCTGCGACGGACTGCTGTGTTTCGTCTGGGGAGGAATATATACGCCAGAGAAACCAGGAATCCGGCTCTATGCTCCTGACGGGGAAACGCGGTATACCCAGCCACTCCATGCTAAATATAGAGCGATGTAATTTATTTGAATCTGAAGCGTCACGAATCATTACTATAGGGCTCCCTCTGTTGATCTTCGGGCGATTACGAAAACTGGATCGTAGAACTCGAGATGGTAATGTTCATGGGTTTAGTTTTGATTTTTAATCGGTATTTTTACTGCGCTAAATGGCTGAAAAGATGAATGAGAAGATGGGGGAGGAACTGGATTTAGAGCCAAAAGGAAGTTTACGAAACAAAAGAAGGTGTTTTGTAGGAAGCCCTACAGATTCTGCCATCTACACACTTAGCAGTATTAAGTAAATAAAATGGTTATGACTGAGAGTTGCATCCTTATCACTGGAGCAGTGTGTGAGTGTGTGAGAGAGAGAGGGAGAAAGAGAGAGCGAAAGAGAGAGAGAGAGAGAGAGAGAGGGAGAGAGGGAGAGAGAGAGAGAGAGAGAGGGGGCGAGAGAGCTTGCTTTAGTTCTACTACTCAACGAAATACATCAGCACAAACTATGTTAATGCTGAAAATGACAAATGATACTGAAGTCAGTTGTTCAGAAAAACGGATAATAAATTCGTCACGTGAGGCAACGGAACCGTAAAAGTTGATAAAAAGAAAAGGACGAAGTTAATGAACAAATAAATAAACAAAAGAATAATTGAAAGAAAGAATGAGCGAGTATCATAAATAGATGACTTTGGCAATAGCGTTCCAAAAGAAGGGTTTATTAAACGCAGCAACGCAACGCAGGTTAAATGTGGTCAGCTATGAATCATAAATAAATTAAGCGAACGGCCATGTTTGTAACAGATGAAGATATGTGAACACCTCTGACCTATACCCACTGTTTCCGTCCTCCTTTCTTCCTTCCTTCCTTTCTTTCTTTCTTCCATTCTTTCTTCATTTCTTTCTTTAATCACTGCCACCACTACTACCATCGTCATCATCATCATCGTCACCCGTTCATGTTTCTTATTCTTCTCGTTCTCCTCGTAAAACCACCCCAACTCAAGCCGCATTTTCTTCTTTCTGTTTTCCCATTCGTTCCCCTCTCTCCTTCATCATCCAAGCTGCCCTTCTTCCTTATAAACCTACTAACATTATTTATTACATATTTCGCCCCTCACACATCTCTGCCTTCCTTATCTATATCCTCTAACTCATTTTCACCCGTAAAGAGACAGTTATCTTAATCATAAATAAAGTAATGAGAATAAAGAAACGGTTGCATTACAGATTCATAATAGAATCTGAGGATTCTAGCTAAGATTGGCCGATGTATTAATAAATATCATATACTTTTCGCTAAGTTCTCTCGAAGAAATCTTTTTAAATTATTATTTTTACACGCCAAGAATTCCATCAGAATTACTATGACGGTTTCACTTGTCTTTACGTTCTGAGATCAAATTCCACCGAGGTCGACTTTGCCTTTCATTCTTTCGGGGTCGATAAATTAAGTACCAGTTGCGTACTGGGGTCGATCTAATCGACTAGCCCCCTCCCCACCAAATTTTGGGCTTTGTACCTAGAGTAGAAAATAATTACTATGACGTTTTCACTTGTCTTTACGTTCTGAGTTCAAATTCCACCCAGGTCGACTTTATTTTTCATCCTTTCGAAGTGGATAAATTAAGTACCAGTTGCATACTGCAGTCGATCTAATCGACTGGCCCCCTCCCCCAAAATTTCTGGCTTTGTACCTAGAATAGAGAAAAGTATATATATATATATATATATATATATATATATATATATATATATATATATATATATATATACACACACACGTTTGTACGTATGTATATTTATGTGTATATGAACATAGACAGTGTGTTTTGTAATTGCTTCTGCGAAAATATAAAGTGTGTCAGGCATACAAGAATACAAGAAAAACATGTATACGAACACACTTCTACATGTATAATCCACTCATACACACACATACACATACACGCTCAAACATGCGTGCGCACTGAAACATATTTGCATACAAAGTTTTCCACAACAAATCAATCAATGAATTAAACAATCCATCCATCTATCTATCTATCTATCTATCTATCTATCTATCTATCTATCTATCTATCTATCTATACTGCCTCTGCTATTTAGAATTGCTCTGCTTGTTATCTATGGATATTATCATTTTAACGACCACTATCGATGCTTGCAAATCCCTCTTAACATTATCGTCTTGCAATACTTCCATAAAGAAACGAAAAGGTTACCAATGGTTCAGTTTTCTGCCGTTTATACAAAAGACTTTGAGATGTCGAGTGGAGATGTTAAACAGCGTAACTACAATGGCCGACATAGCAGACGATAATGCTGTGTTCTGAAAGCATTGTATTCTGGAGAAAAGACTCATTGTTGCTTCTAAGTACTCAAGAGAGATGAAGGAAAAAATACATTCATCGGCATTATTTTTATCTGCATTTATAAATACGGTAGTAATGGTTAGAACTTTTGTGTCTGTGAGTGTGTCTGCAGATATACTTTCGTTGCGATGTGAGTGCCTATAAATACATGTATGCATACAGGCAGACACGCGTACGTGCAAACACACACAATCTATCTATCTATCTATCTATCTATATAAAATATATATGTACGCATGTTTGTATGAAGGAGATAGAAAGAAAAAGAGAGGAAGTGTGAGAGAGAGACGGTGGGAGAGAGAAGAAATGAGTATAAGAGAGAAGAAAAAGATAAAAGCCCAAAAGAGAGACATTAGTTATAACTAAATAAAAAAAGTTCCTAGTAAAATATTGTTTTTGTAAGCCTTGATTAAACAAGTCGCTGGTCAAATATGTTCTAGCCAAGAGAACTTCGGCTTACTTTCAGAAATATAATATATATTTGATATACATTATCCAATGTGTCTTCCACTTTGAACATTGCACTGTGATTTGGCGAGGAAATTTGGTTGCTACTTTCAGTAGGTTGTGTAACCACGTAGAGACTTCATAGTTGACACGTTTTTCAAAATATATTGGAAGATGGTGTATGAGAAAACCTTGCAGTCGAAAATTCCACTTCGGCAGTATCTAATCGTCACTTATTGATATCGCAATCGCCTGCTCTAAATTTCTTATTCGATCATTTTATTATTTTAGATCCATTAATGCAGCGAGCTGGCAGAAAATGACTTTACCTCTCATCCTTTCGGGGTCAATGAAATAAGTAACAGTCGACAACAGGGATCGATGGAATTGACATAGACAACCCTATAGAAATTCTCAAAACTCCACCCCACCAAAAATATTACCCCACACAAAAACCTTATAAATCAAATATTCCCATATTCAGCCATAAATAGTAAAGCAAGTGCAAATGCCCGGCCTGAGTTCAGTCCTTGTGCTTATGATAAAAAAGATTACAGACTCCTTGTTCAATAGTTTAGTTAACAATACAAAAAATCAGCTTTTGTATCAGAGAAATCCATAAATTCTCGTATCATCAAAATTTAGAGTATGTTTGTGTCCGTTTTTTTTTCTTTGCAAATTGATAAGGATATTTTTTCTCATTAATTTCTCTGCTGTTTGTCATTTGAACTCACTGACGGCGAACGTTAGACACAGCCACTTAGTAAATTATTCTATTTAATATATTTGTTTCTAACGATATTTCAAACTGGTTGTGATATGGAATACATGAATCTAAAAAGTATATAAAATGTGTGATTAAACGCTTTTATAAGCATTTATCAGAAGGGAAATAAGTTTGTAACTGAAAGCAAAACATTAAAATTCCTACCTACAATTACCTTATAATTCCACTCATGCCTTAATTCTGTCTTTCTGTCCGTCCGTCCGTCTGTGTGAATACATGTTGTTGGCACTCCGTCGCTTACGACGTCGAGGGTTCCAGTTGATCCGATCAACTGAACAGCCTGCTCGTGAAATTAACGTACAAGTGGCTGAGCACTCCACAGACACGTGTACCCTTAACGTAGTTCTCGGGGATATTCAGCGTGACACAGTGTGACAAGGCTGACCCTTTGAATTACAGGTACAACAGAAACAGGAAGTAAGAGTGAGAGAAAGTTGTGGTGAAAGATTACAGCAGGGTTCGCCACCATCCCCTGCCGGAGCCTCGTGGAGCTTTAGGTGTTTTTGCACAATAAACACTCACAACGCCCGGTCTGGGAATCGAAACCGCGATCCTACGACCGCGAGTCCGCTGCCCTAACCACTGGGCCATTGCGCCTCCACATACATATATATATAAACTTATAAAAACGACAGGTCTTGTTAAATACAGACACTCAGGGTTTCCTGGGCCAAAACATTAATTTGTTTTGCTACTTTGCAAACTGAGAGCAAGACCGTTTGTCAGTTACCTTGTTTGTTTGTGTGTGTGTGTGTGTGTGTGTGTGTGTAGTTCTAATTTATACAAAAAACAAAAAGACAGAAGACAGAAACAGGCGAGAGAAACAACAAACATGGTAAATTAGTTCAACGCTCAGGAAAAAATGGAAGAGTCTTTCACGTTTCTAGCCTACACTCATAGTCTAGAGAAGAATGAAGTTTTGCTAGACTGAATTGTACCCTCACTATCTGTATGAAAATAAAACCTAGCTTTTGGTAGTGATTTTACGATTCATTATGGATAGGATCACATCTCCCATAAGTTGCACTGCGGTACGTTGTATCAAACTTTAGGTCGTATATATAACTTTGTTTTATATCCTTGGGTTGCAGATATATTATTTTAACGAATCGAAGGTAAAGCACAGTATTTACAGACGTTAACTTTCGACTATCAACACGCAAGACTCCAACGCCTTCTTCTTCTGTGTCTCAACGAGATACGTTACTCTTTATAAGAGTTCGACGAGTCCACCTTTTAATCACACACGAGTGTTAATGTCTATCATCACAACACTTTGTATTTGGGTATCTAATTCGCACAATATTCATACCTGACTCTATGAATATGTATGTATTTGAGTTTGGTATGATCGTCACTTCTTCAAACATTCTGATAAAGTAAATAGGCAATACGTCAGTCTCATAACCAACTCCTCTCTCTTTTTCTATTATCCTATCATCTCTGTACAAGCCCCTTTATGTCTGTATGTGTATATGCATGTATATGTGTTTTCTGGTGCCTGTAACAGTCAAGACGACACAGAGATAGCTGATTTCATTCAGAGTAGTACCTGACTGGCAGCTATCTCTCACTAAGATTATATTCCTTCATAAAATGCTCCTCAGACCAGTCATTAGAACGTGTCACGAGGTTCCGGCGTTTCCAGGAAATTTCCTTAGTTCTATGTAATGTGGCTAATAACTATAATTAAATGCTCGTGCCAAGCTCGCTGGATTTTTTTTTCGCCATTTTGTTAGTGCATCGCTGTGTTGGTGCTGGTGGTAATGGCATCAGTAGTAAATTCGCAGAGGGATAATTCTCGCGCTGGTTGGCATAACGTTTGGTGGTGATGTCAGAACAGACTCTCTAACGCGTTTGGACGTTGAAGATAATGCTGATGCTGACAAGTTTATTCTGATACTTCTTCTCTCTCTCTCTTTCCCTCTCACTCTGTCTTTCTCTGTCTCTCTGAATATGTCTGCCTGCCTGTCTGCCTGTCTGTCTGTCTGTCTGTCTGTCTGTCTGTCTGTCTGTCTGTCTGTCTGTCTGTCTCGATCTCTCTTCTTATCTCTCCTGTGTCTCTTTATGTTAATGCTAAAATCAGAAAGAACTACTACAACAATAACAACTACTACTACTACTGCTGCTGTTACTACTACTACTACTACTACTGCTGCTGCTGTTACTACTACTACTACTACTACTACTACTACTACTACTACTACTACTACTACTGTTACTACTACTACTACTACTACTACTGCTTGCGCCGCTGTTCTATATGCCTAACAAAATACTGTTTTAGGTTTTTGCGTTTGATGTTAATCTCTCCGACCCTCCCCCACCCACGGCCGACACGAGATCAGGAATATGTTCACGCTCTCATATCTTCACCTACACTTTCACTCGCACACAGACACACACCCGTGCGCGCGCACACACACATACTCACACATGTACAATACATACATTCATACACACACGTACGTATATCTGTGTATGTGTGTATATACATATGCGTATATATATACATATACATATATATATATATATATATACATATACGTATATATATATATATATATATATATATATATATATATATATATGTGTGTGTGTGTGTGTGTGTGTGTGTGTGTGTGTATGTATGTATATGCATACACATACATAGATACATACACTACATATACTTACATAGATACATACATACATGTATAACATATATATATACATACATACATATATATATATATGTATATATATATTTATATATATATATATATGTATGTATATATATTCGAAACTATCTATCTATCTATCTATCTATCTATCTATCTATCTATCTATCTATCTATCTATCTATATGTATGTATTTGTGCATACAATTACACAATTCTCCCACACATGCGTGCGCGCACACAAGATATGTTCCGGACATATCTTGTCATTCACTGTAATTATCTCATGATGCACTAGCACCTGGATCTGAAGTTTGCCTCCACCGTAACACGAATCATTCGATCCATCTCTTCGCTT
>NC_142932.1:106013579-106023579 GCF_046866305.1 Octopus bimaculoides | reverse complement strand
ATCGGTTCGTAATATGCGGGGTCTTGCTTTCATGCACCGCATCACGGAAACCGAAGGTATACGGAAACAGCCGGAATATTCTCGACCCAGTACACGATTGATTCACAGTCCCCTAAATCCTGCCGACGTCAACCTTAAAAAAAAATGTCGATATTGTTTGGAATCCGTAGCTTTATAGTAAATGCCTGTCTCTACTTGGTTGTTGACTTTCTTTATTAGGATGTCTAAAATGGAAGTTTTCAAAGTTTTAAATTTGTCTATGCTTTCATTCCATAGAATGAAGCAATCGCCGAGTTATCTTTTCTGAAACATGCAAAGGAACTACTGACATGTACAGCAATGTCCCCTTACCAAATGAACTGAAAAGAAGAGCAGTAGTAACTGGTCCAGCACGCGAAACCCTCGTCCACAGTTGAATAACTTCATTATATATCCCCCTCAATGAAGGCGCATGGCTCAGTGATTAGAGCGTGGAGCTCGCAATCATGAAGTAGTGGGTTCGATTCGCGGACCGGGCTGTGTGTTGTGTTCTTGAGCAAGACACTTTATATCACGTTGCTCCAGTTCACTCAGCTGTAGAAATGAGTTGCGATGTCACTGGTGTCAAGCTGTAGCGGCTTTAGCCTTTCTCTTGGACAAAATCGGTGGCGTGCAGAGAAGAGGCTGGTATGCATGGGCGACTGCTATTCTTCCACAGACAGACTTGCCCGAACTTGTGCCTCGGAGGGGAACTTTCTAGGTGCAATCTCCTGGTCATTCATGATCGAAGGAGGTCTTTTTTTTTTATATCTCAACCCAAGCCATTCCTCAAACACAGGTTAATAATATACGACTTAGATATACAAAATCATCTTCTGAAAATAGTCAATAAAATATCTACGATTGAATCTTTCGATATCACATTACGATAGTATCGATCAGACCATCAGACGCTGGTCATGATGCGCTTGCAATTCTGCCTTGATTGCGCCATTCTTTTCCATCTTGACCCAAATTGCTTAACTAAATCGTCTCTCATATCTTTGAAATTGAACGCTATATGCGGTTTTATATACTAATACGATATTAGAGATACTAGCCTGAATAATGATTCGGATACTTTAAATGCACAACTTTATACACGCATATACTTTCATTCTTTTATTTTTTCAGCTTTTCACAGGGTCTGCGGCCATGCTGGGGCATTGCCTTAAACGATATAGCCGAGCTAATCGACCCCAGTTCTTAATTTTTAAGCCTGGCACATATTCTACAAACTGATATTGGAGAACCGCTATGTAACTGTGACATAAACAAAACAATACCGGTTGTCAAGCACAAGCACACAAACACACTCAAACATACATACATACATACATACACACATACATACAAACATACACACATACATACATACATACACACATACGTACATACATGCATACATACATACATACATACATACATACATACATACATACATGTAACACGCTGCCTAAGTACCACCCTTGAGAAATTAGGCTTCTCAAAACCAGAAAAGAGAAAGCTAATTCGAAGACTACAGATCCAATCCATCACTGTAAAAATCTGTAAAACTTTCCAGAATTTTATCATTTAAATATATATGAGCTTGTCTAGATATGCGAATATATGCATGAGAATACATACATAAAGCATACAAATCTGTACATACATATATAGATACATATATAGATACATGCATGCATACATGCATACATAGTACATACATACATACATACATACATACATACATACATACGTACATACATGCAAACAAATAAACAAGCAAGCAAAAATACCCTGTTGTTGATGTTGAAATTCAAATGAATGAGTCTTGGATCTAGGTTAGAAACCTGTTCTTTCTCTATTGGCAAGAAATCTTGAAATGAACTGAACAATGACATACATACATACATACATACATACATACATACATACATACATACAGTATAGGCTTCTACAAATTTTCTCTTAAGGAAATTCACTCACAAGGCATTGGTCGGAGTAGTAGCAGTAGTACCAATAGTAGCAGAGACTCGCCCGAGATGCGGCACAGTGGAAGTGAACCCGAAAGCACACGGTTTTGAAGCGATATTCTTAAGCACTCATATGCTTGCGCATATAAGAACAAAATTAGATACAAATACATGCGCATGTCTATGTATGCATGTATGAGTTTGCACTTGTGTATGTTAATGTATGTATGAATGTATGTATTTATGTATGTGCATGTGTGTGTATGTGCCAGTACGAGTGGTCATTGCATATACGAGTGTGTGTGTGTGCTGGTACGAGAAGGAAACAATGGTGAAAGAAGAAATATCGAGAAATTCAGTAAAAATAAACGTAACACAAAGACAAAGAAAGAAACAAATAAACAGACACACAAAAAAAAAGAAATGAACAAAAATTCCCTAAACAAAGACTCACTGAAGATAATAAGTAGTGGATGCAGAGATCTCTTTGAATGTATTGGTCGTCTGCAAACTAATTCTATCTACTGTTCGACGATATACAGCGAGCGGGCAATCAAAGATTGAAAAGAAAGAGTGAGACAAGACTAAAAATAAGAAAATAAAGACATTTAAAGAAAATAAATCCAACACGATGTTGCGATTCAGTTCTTTGGACAGCTTGTTAGATTTGTTCGCTGGTTTACTGTAGCAGTGTATTACTTGGCCACCGGAAAACGATGTTTATCTATACAATTTGTAACTCTCTTCTACAGAGAAATCTCTGTTTAGCACGTCGAATTAATGGCTCCTTTGCAATTAGTTTGCCCCAAGCAGTATTTTTTCTCCTTTCTCTCGCATTTTCCCTCCTATTATTGTTTTCAATTGTTGTTGAAAGGTGCCAACTCCACCACCCAATTGGGTTCCTTCTTCACGCTTCCAAACGGATTCGTTCCGCAGCAAAAATAAATAAATAAGTAAATATATATATATATATATATATATATATATATATAGATGAAAATGTACAGAAATTTTTGCTGTATTGTTATTGGTATCTTTGTTGCAATTTGAGTTCTGAATCTTTCTTGCATACATTCATACGTATGTATGTATGTATGTATGTATGTATGTATGCATGCATGCATGCATGTATGTGTGTATGTTTGTATACGCTTTCAAGCGCATTATGTGCATGTATAAGCATCTGATCAGTCATACACACACACATATGTATACATACACACACACATATATATGTATATGTATATATACATACATATATATATATATAAATAATAAATAAAAAAAAAAAATAAAAAAAATAAATAAATAAATAAATAAAAACTAATACAAACGAACACGTATTAACAGAGAATATAGGTGATACAGACACTCCCCATACACACATGCACTTACAAAAGACACAGACACATTGAAGGACACGCATGCGTAGACACATACAATAGGAATACAAAATACAAAATGGCTGATAGTTAGCAAGGTGAGACACACATAAGAAAGAAGGAAACAAAGGACCACTGATGAGGTCACAGAAGTGTGACGAAAGAACTCTGGCCGAAATAAGATTAAGATTAAGATTAATGTAATATAAAGCTGAAAAAAAAAAAAAAAAATTAACACCAAATATACAGTGCGTGTGTTTTTATTGGCTAAACTGGCAATATGACCATCCCCAAGTACAACAATATATATATATATATATATATATATATATATATATATATATATATATATATATATATGTATATATATACACATATATATATATATGTATGTGTATGTGTGTGTGTGTACATGTAAACACTCGCACACATATACATGCGTGCATGTATATGTACATATATCCATACACGCATATAAGCACATACATCGGTGTGCGTGTATATGTAGCATATGTATACATATTTGTATGCATATATATTCATATATATATATATATATATATGTGTGTGTGTGTGTGTGTGTGTGTGTGTGTGTGTGTGTGTGTGTGTATGCATGTATGTATGTATGTATGTATGTATATACGTATGTCTGTGTATATATATATATATATATATATATATATATATATATATATATATATTTATACATATTCATGTACACACACACACACACACACACACACACACACAAACACGCATAGATACCAATACGTTCCTCAGTTGACATTATAAAGTTTCGATTACATTTTGAAACACGCATTCACACCAGACTAGATTGAACTCGTCGATTCCTTGATTAATCGTTCGGCTAAACAATCAATTTGTACAGACCTTAAGTAGACCTGGAACAGAGAGAGAGAGAGAGAGAGAGAGAGAGAGAGAGAGAGAGAGAGAGAGAGAGAGAGAGAGAGACAGACAGAGACAGAGACAGAGACAGAAAGAGAGAGAAAGAGAGAGAGAGAGAGAGAGAGAGAGAGAGAGAGAGAGAGAGAGAGAGAGAGAGAGAGAAAGCTGTTATTGATGAGATCGCGAATGGCTGCGAAAGGGCTTCGACAAACCTAGCTGACTCATTGATTGACCGAACGATTAATCAAATAATCGATTAGTTAATTGGTTACATAGTTAATAAATTGACAAAGAAAAATAAAGAAAGAAACACAACAACCAGTACGTGTGTTTACTATTAGCATATTAACTCTCTTCAGATAAAACACAATCTGTTTCAACTCACGAATTCACACTATGGATTTTGCAAACCAGATGCAAAACAACATAAGAGTTTATTTTTGGAGCTAAAGGATGATTTACAAGTACCTTGTCCTGTAGAGCAGTATCATATGAACCCCAGTTGGGCTTCATAGGATACCTGAGGGTCCATATAATATTTCTGGAGATCCACGCAAACATTATAGTAAATTGGGGACGCACAGTAGTATTTAAAAGGTCCATGAAAAAAAGTTTGCTTTCGATGTATTTATTACAAGAATCAGTAAGGTTTCTTTCTCCAACGTTTTACATAGTTCAGCCTATACAAGTGAATGTGTGAATAGAGAGGTTGACAAGCATCTTCAGCCAGCTGGACGTGCTACTTCAGGCTGATGACTAGCAAAGACTCAGAAACATGTCCCTGAATGCAGGCTAGGCTGGGTGGGGGTGCTTGTCTCCCCCTCACAAATATAAGGACACAGGAAATGTGTCAAGGCCGACAGGAAGCGGTCTAGCTTCCTAGGGCTAAATACAGCAGTATGATTCCCTTATTGGGACTGTCACATTAAGTTGGCAGTATACAACAAATTTAAAAGAATTATATATAAAACTTGTTTTAATACATGGAATGGCTATGGAGGTCCACCAAAGTAAAATAGTAATCAAAAGGGTCCATTAGTCAAAAATGGTTGAGAACCATTGCTCTAGACTGGGGGTTCTCAATCAGGGTCCATATAGCCTCTGAGGGTTCATATTAGATTTTTGGAGGTCCACGCAACGAAATAGTAAATCGGAGATTTACTATTTTAAGGCCCCTGAAAAAAATTTGCTTTAGATTTATGTATTGGTATGTAATGTAAGAGTGGAGGCTTAGTGGTTAGGGTGTCAGCACCATGATCGTAAGATTGTGGTTTCGATTCCTGGACCGGGCGATGCGTTGTGTTCTTGAGCAAAACACTTCATTTCACGTTGCTCCAGTCCACTCAGCTGGCAAAAATGAGTAACGCTGCGATGGACTGGCGTCCCGTCCAGTTGGGGAACACATACACCATTGAAACCGGGAAACCGGGCCCATGAGCCTGGCTAGGCTTTAAAAGGGCGCATTTATTTTATTATTTTATTTGTAATGCAAGAAACAGTTCGGTTTCTTTCGCTAACATTTTACATAGTACAACCTACACAAGTTAATGTGCGATACACAAAATAGGAATTTTGAAAGAAGTTTCTATAAAACTAGTTTTTAGACATCGATATCGAATGGTTATAAAAGAGGGTCCACCAGAATAAAACAATAATCAAACGGGTCCATAAATAAGAAATGGATGAGTAACGTTGCTCTAGACAGTTTTATCGAAGCAAACATTCTATGACTTGACTGTGCGGTCCGGTTTCGATTCGAACTTGGGGCTATTTATTTCATTTAACACACTAACAACATTTAGATATATGAATATAATAACATCCAGTTATTTTCCGTATATGTATGCAAATTCTTCCAACTATTAAAGAAACGGAGCCCTTATCCTAGCCAAGGTGGATTATCCTTCGGAATGGGAATAAATATCTGTCATATAATGGAGTCGATTCAATGTTTTATACTTCAGCATTGCATGTTGGGTATTTTGTTAGATGTCTTTTATAAAATGTCAATGTAAGAGGATAAATGCTCCGAAATAAGGTTTAATGATATTCTTATGTTTGTATGTGTGTATATACGTGTGTGTGTGTGTGTGTGTGTGTGTGTGTGTGTGTGTGTGTGTGTGCGCGTGCATATGTATGTGTAAGTATGCATGTAGGAATTTATGTATATATATAGTATGTATGTACGTACGTATGTATGTATATATGCATATATCCCCACACAAACTCACATATATCTATACATACATGCACAGACACACGCACACATACGTATGTATATACTTATATATATATATATATATATATATATATATATATATATATATATATATATATATATATACATATACACACACACGTATATATGATTATATTTATTTATTTATTTATTTATGTGTTTCAGTCAAGTGGCTGCGGTCATGCTGGTGCACCACCGTGATTTTCACGTTCCTTGCATGGCTCTTCTCCCCCACCTGACATGGTCCAATCAAGAGTTTTGATGGCACATCTGGTGTATAAGAGAATTTGACACAGCTGCCCTAAACTGCGTCTCATTACGAGCCATTGGTTCGTCTGGTATCGTGGAGAGGAAAGCGTCAAGTTTTGTCTTGAAGACCTCCGCATCCATGTCTCGCATGTCTCTCAAATGTTTTGGCAGGGCATTGAAGAGCTGAGGTCCTCTGAAACCGAGGCTGCTGCAGTATCTCGTTCTTATGTGAGATGCAGTGGACGGTACCTTTGGCACCATGCAGTGGCGACCCGTGCGGGCATTCCTGTAGTACTTGATACCAAAGTTTGGCACCAGTCCTTCCAGTATTTTCCATATGTATATTATTACATATCTCTCCCGCCTGCGCTCCAGGGAGTAGAGACCTAGTGCCTTCAGTCGCTCCCTGTAGTTCATCTGTTGGACTGTGGCGATCTTTTTTGTATAGTGCCGCTGAATTGCCTCGAGTTCTGCTGTCCGCTTAACACTGTGTGGTGACCACAACTGAGAGCAATAGTCTAGGCGGCTCAGAACAAATGTCTTCCATAGAATCAACATGACTTTTTGATCCCTTGTACGGAAAGTCCTCAGTATCCACCCTGCCAGTTGTCTGCACTTTGCTTGTCAACTTGACAATCTACATGTGAAATGATGCATCACTACACATGTTGATGCCCAGATCTCTCATTGTTTGTGGTTCTGGGATTGCAGTACCTCCATGCCCTGTGTATGCCAGTTGGGAGGTACTTGTGGCCTTGTAGCGCAGTACTTGAAATTTTTTTGCATTGAACTGCATATTATTTTTTGATATAAATATATGTGTATATGTATGTGTATTTGCGTGAGTGAATGTATGTAAGTGAAGTTGGAATACATATATATATATATATATATATATATATATATATATATATGTATATAGATGTGTATGTGTGTGTGCGTGTATGTATATATATATATATATATATATATATATATTAATAGACGCAGAGAGAGAGAGAGAGACAGAGAGAGAGAGAGAGAGATAAAGAGAGAGAGAGGAGAGAGAGAGAGAGAGAGAGAGAGAGAGAGACAGAGAGAGAGAGAGAGAGATAAAGAGAGAGAGAGAGAGAGAGAGAGAGAGAGAGAGAGAGAGGAGAGAGAGAGAGAAATGGACAGAAACGTTTAAGTAGTGAGTATGTGTTGCGAGATAGCCTGGCAGCCAATCACAGCACAAAGGAGCTAACTGTTATTATACAACCATGTTTCACAGTTCTCTGGACATACGGACACGTGACTTCGTTTGCTTACTAAGAAACAGGGTGATTTGTGTTGCTATTCTTGTGACTTCAGCTTCGTTAACTCCTTCTTCAATTCAAAACCAACAAAACTGGACACGGAGCTTCGAACATGGAAGCAGCTCTAATTGTGTTGTCATTACAAGATAGAGGGCCTCATTAGCGTTTTATGCTCGTCAGACTTGGTTCGGGCGAATCTTCTCCCTACAGACAAGCGTAAACGTACATTTACATGGGCTCCACACACACATATGTAAACAAAAACACACATGTACTGGCACATAATATATTATACACAAACTTACATGTATATGATATATAAATATATACATATAGACGTATATATAACATAATGCGTATATATACATGCATATAAAAACCTGAATATATGTATGTATGTATGTATGTATGTATGAATGTATAAATATATATGCACACACATATACTTATATACATACAAACATATTCAAACATATATACATACATGCTAACATACATAAACAGTAACACAGTTTTATATTTCACGTAATTTTATTACTTGGTTTTCATTGCACACACACACACACACACACACACACACACACACACACACACACACACCATTACACACACGTACATCTATCTATCTATCTGTCTATCTATCTACCTATCTAACTACCTACCTACCTACCTACTTATCTATCTATCTATCTATCTATCTATCAATCTATCTTCATAGTCCGGGTTTCATCTTCTGGTCGGAAAGATGTTGGGATGGGTTGCTGTTTCTCAACAGTAGTCAGAGCCAATGTAATACATATAGAAATTTTCGTCGGAGTTAAATTTTGTGGCATTATAGCTGCTTGTACTTTTATAATCCGCTGTGCTTTTAATATGGCTACCATCATAAAATGTCGATTGTTTATGAGTAAATTCTGTATTAATAGACGTGTTAGTTTCTATATTTTGCTCACAAGCTCCATGGTTTTGTGTTGTGTGATGTAGTGCATTGCAGTTGTTCTTTGGTGAAAGTGAAAGAACCAACGGGAAGGTGTGTGTGCCTCTACACACACACACATGTATATGTTTGCACACATATAATACACACACACACATATGCATCCATGTGTGTACGTATGTATATATATATATATATATATATATATATATATATATATATATATATATATGTATGCACTGTGTGTATATGCATATATATATACATGTTTCTATGTCTATTTTTTATACATATGCAAATACATACACATATTCATACACACACGCACGCACAAACACACACATACATAGACACATACATAAGTACACATAACACACACACATACACAAACATTTACATGCACGTGTAATCCCAAACAAATCTCTTGACGAGGCTAGTAGCGAGACAGTAAATGCCTAATCTAATTGAATTCACTGATTAATGGATGTTACAAGTGAAATTGACTTTTATTGTGTATTCAAATAATGGCGGCCTGTATGTCTTGTTTGCAGCAAGAGTTCAGAACATTTTTTTTACGAAGCGTAGTGTAAACAATTTTGTGTTTCCTAATTGTTTACTAGCTGTTAGGAAGTATGTTGCTACATAGCAGCTCCTACCGAATTTAAATCTTTATGACAGCTCTTGATAGCGCCAGTTTGTAAAATGTTATATAAACTTTCGTTGAGTCTATTTATATACGCTAAATCCCATGAACATGGTTGGGTCGAGTGCTCATAGGTTTTCTATCCAGACATTTGTACCAATCTTTCTGAGCCACGCTGGTTAGTTGAGTGCCGACACTTCCAAGCGAGCAAGTCACTATTGGTATGACGCCCGCTCTCTTCATTGCCCACAACTTACGTAATTCCTACTGATTATCATTATTATTATTATTATTATTATTATTATTATTATGTAAGGCGGCAAACTGGAAGAATTGTTAGCACGCCGGGTAAAATGCTTAGCGGTATTTCGTCCGTCTTTACGTTCTGAGT
>NC_142932.1:106006079-106011079 GCF_046866305.1 Octopus bimaculoides | reverse complement strand
GCAACAATATTAACAGCGACGCAAGGCGGCGAGCTGGCAGAAACGTTAGCACGCCGGGCGAAATGCTTAGCGGTATTTCGTCTGGCGTTACGTTCTGAGTTCAAATCTCACCGATATTTTACTAAGAAAATTAGTAATATAAAATGAAACAAAACAGTTTAAAATAACTATAAAATGAACGAATCATGAAATGAAATAATTGTGCTTTGTCAGTGGTATTTAAAAAGTAAGGACTGGAAATTTCCCTGTTGGTTGTAATGGTTTATATCTGTGTCCGTTTTCCGTATATTGTCTTTGTTTCCCTCTTTCTCCACCGTTTCCACATATCTTTACAAACTCTCTTTTGTAACCTTCCTGTCTTCCTTTAC
The DNA here is from genome assembly GCF_046866305.1 of Octopus bimaculoides. Taxonomy (NCBI): domain Eukaryota; kingdom Metazoa; phylum Mollusca; class Cephalopoda; order Octopoda; family Octopodidae; genus Octopus; species Octopus bimaculoides. The sequence goes on along the minus strand of NC_142932.1, from coordinate 106,010,711 downwards.
CTCTGTCTGTCTGTCTGTCTCTCTCTCTCTCTTTTGTAGATCTTCTTTATCGTCTTCCTTTCATCTATTTGCTTTTCTTTTTCTCCGTTTAGAAAGACAAACTAACCAAAAATACAGAAAGAGAGAGAGAGAGAGAGAGAGAGAGAGAAAATTTGTTTATTTGATTTCTTCTATTTCTTATTTTCTCCCTCCTCCTCTCTCCCTCTCTCTGATTCTCTCTCTCTCTCTCTCTCTCTCTCTCTCTCCCTCTCTCTGATTCTCTTTCTCCCTCTCTCTCTCTCTCTCTCTCTCTCTCTCTCTCTCTCTCTCTTTCTTCTTTCCGCTGTTTCCTTATTTCTAAAATAACAATTGATATTCCGGCAGAAGCCCCTTAGCCGCACTTCGCTTTCCTTTTTATTCTATCAAGCAATTGTGCCCCACAACCAGCGTTTTTTACAATCGTCATTCCTCTTCTTCTTCTTCTTCTTCTTCTTCTTCTTCTTCTTCTTCTTCTTCGTCTTCTTCTTCTTCTTCTTCTTCTTCATTATTGTAATCATCATTCGCCTGCATCACATCCTCCTCTCCACATTATTCTCATTGTAGTAGTAGTAGTAGTAGTAGTAGTAGTAGTAATAGTAAGAAGAATAATGACAAACCTACTACTACTACTACTACTACTACTACTGCTGCTGCTGCTACTACTACTACTACTGCTGCTGCTGCTGTTGGTACTACTACCACTACTACTACTACTACTACTACTACTACTACTACTACTATTATTATTATTATTACTATTATTATTATTATTATTATTATTATTATTATCACCTTCGTCATCATCATTATTCCCATCCCGTCAACTCCATCGCTACAATCATCATCAACCATCATCATCATCATCATCATCATCATCATCATCACCATCATCATCACCATCATCATCATCATCCTCATCATCATCATCCTCATCATCATCATCATCATTATTATTTCCACTCTATTAACTTCCATTTTGTTCAGAGCCTTGCGCGTGCCGAATGATACGTTTTCGTTTTTCTCCGCTGTTCCACCGTGCGTGAGATTCTAAATAGACAAGTGGTGCCGCTCGATGGCTAACAGCTACTAACAATGCTCCGATGTCTTAAGGATAGAATTTAGATACACAAAGTGGCCACTCCCCCATCCTTCGTTCAGACAAACAACAAGAATAGAACACAGAAAGAACAACGAATGGAAGCTGTACGATGATAATGATGACGATGACGGCGATGATGCGGATGATAAGGCTGGTGATGGAAGGGGTGATGCTGATGAGGATGATGTTGGTGATGATGATGTTGATGATGATGATGTTGATGATGATGGAGGTTTGTGATGAAGATAAGGATGGTGATAACGGCGGTGGTGATGACGGCGGTGGTGATGACGGCGGTGGTGATGACGGCGGTGGTGATGACGGTGGTGGTGATGACGGCGGTGGTGATGACGGCGGTGGTGATGACGGCGGTGGTGATGACGGCGGTGGTGATGACAGCGGTGGTGATGACGGCGGTGATGAGAAGTAGAATGCTGTGATGAGGATGGCAATAATGTGTACCGTGATCATAATCAAACCATAATGATGATTGTGATGATGATGATGAGGAGGAGGAGGAGAAAGAGGGGAGGAGGACGATGGTGGGGATGGTGATGATGGTGATGACGATGACTATGTTGACACGGATGCTGATAAGGATGATGGTGTTTTAATGAAGGAGATGGTAATGATCAATGTGATGACAATGAAATTGATAATGATGACTGCGATGAGGAGCAGAAGGAAAAAGGGCGGACGACGACGATGATGATGACGATGATGATGACGACGGCAATAATGATGATGATGACGATGATGATGCTGGTGATAATGGTGATGCTCATTGAGAGAATGCTGTTGTTGTTGTTGGCACTCCGTCGCTTACGACGTTGAGGGTTCCAGTTGATCCGATCAACGGAACAGCCTGCTCGTTAAATTAACGTGCAAGTGGCTGAGCACTCCACAGACACGTGTACCCTTAACGTAGTTCTCGGGGATATTCAGCGTGACACGGAGTGTGACAAGGCTGGCTCTTTGAAATACAGGCACAACAGAAACAGGAAGTAAGAGTGAGAGAAAGTTGTGATGGAAGAGTACAGCAGGGTTCGCCACCATCCCCTGCCAGAGCCTCGTGGAGCCTTAGGTGTTTTCGCTCAATAAACACTCACAACGCCCGGTCTGGGAATCGAAACCGTGATCCTATGACCGCGAGTCCGCTGCCCTAACCACTGGACCATTGCGCCTCCACATGAGAGAATGCTGTAGCGAGAATGGATTACACTATCCAATGTGTCCTCTTTCTTAAGACGGTAGAATGTGATTCGAGTGAGAGTCAGTTTCTATTTCTTATAGGTAGAGCTATGACTTGTAAACGGCGATGATGTAGCCAACAATCATAATGATAGTGATCAGTGAAAAGCATGGGAGTATTAATGGTGATGTTGATAGTCGTGGGTGTTACGGTACATGAATACGTAGTGGGTAAAAATTGTTATTGTTGATTTTAAGAGTGAATGAGTAACTCACTCAAACTAGTTTACATAAGCATATACGCACATACATATATAGATAAATAGATATATAATTGCATATATATATGTATATCATGTATACATACACAGACACACATATATATATAGATATATAAATAGATATATAATTACACACACACACACACACACACACACACACACACACACACACACACACACACACACAAACACACACATATATATATGTATGTATGTATGTATATCATGTATAAATACATATACATAAACTTGCAACTCACACCTTTATCGCTCTCTTCGTCTTCCAGTCATTTCAGCATGCGGTGACAGTCTAATTCAGACACGTTTGTTCTTTTTTTCTCTCTCTGTTAAAAATTGGAAAACGTAGTTGAAGTGCAAAGACAGTCTTGGGCGCGGGGGGGGGGGGGGGTCATGAAACAGATTGACCTCAAAGACTCAAGACTATACCTATTAAAGGTAAGCTTCAAACAGATTGAATAGTTTAGAATTAGACACTTGAAAGGCGGTGAACTGGCAGAAACGTTAGCACGCCGGGCGAAATGCTTAGCGGTATTTCGTCTGCCGCTACGTTCTAAGTTCAAATTCCGCTGAGGTCGACTTTGCCTTTCATCCATTCTGGGTCGATAAATTAAGTAGCAGTTGCGTACTGGGTCGATCTAATCGACTAGCCCCTCCCCCAAAATTTCGGGGCTTGTGCCTAGATTAGAAAAGATCAGTTGTGCGCTTGCTTATGCAAATAATTACTCGAATATAAGTGCATGTGATTGCTGATATTAATATGTATGTAACTGTGCAGCATCACGCCTCAGTACGTGTGTGTGTTTGTTTGTGTGTGTGTATGTGCGTTTTTGCGTGCGCGTGCATCGGTGTGTATATGTGTTTATGCGTATGGAATTTCATGTGTCTCTCATATCAGCAGAGATTTCGTTTACTTTATTATTTTTATTATTATTATTATTATTATTATTATTATTATTATTATTATTATAGAAACAAAGGTCAGGTTTGGTCTTATTCCTATTATTATTATTATTATTATTATTATTATTATTATTATTATTATTATTATTAGTTTGTTTATTGATTAATTAATTTAGTGGTTTGGCTATGTGCAAAATCTGCGGAATGGTAGAAAGGAGTGAGACAAACCGCAGAACTTTAATCAATTGAAATTAATTAAATATAGAATGTAATGTAGTTACAAAGCAAAAAGTGCTATTTTTCTGTATTTCTAGACTTCATCAGGAAATGTGCAGGTGTGTGTGTATGTGTGTGTGTGTGTGTGTGTGTGTGTGTGTGTGTGTGTGTGTGTGTGTGTGTGTGTGTGTGTGTGTGTTATGTTCAATTATAAGAACAATTTTACATTAACCTGTACTTTCGTAGACCACAAATTTATTTTTCTTAAACAAGAATGCTTTTGACAGTGACTTCGAAGGCTTCGTCGGATTGCCGATGACTTAGGAAACCCAATGAGGATAAGTCAAATACTAACTGTGCAATTTCAAAGTGTCTTCATTGCACCCCTAGGTCACTTGCAAATTAGCAATCCAGCTGACTTTTTCGCCACTGCAAATATAAAAACAGAGGCAGTGATGATTGATTACATCAATATAAAAGAAGACGATGTAATAAGGGCTATAGATGAGACGACTCCGAACTCAGCTACTGGCCCTGATGGATTCTCAGCAATCCTTCTAAAATCATGTAAGAGAATCCTAGAGAGATCACTGCAGTCTCTCTTCCAGAGCTTCCTTCCAACTGGCAAACTGACAAGCAAGCTGAAGGAAGGAAAAATATGCCCCCTCCATAAAGGAAGTAGCAATCAAACGAAGCTACAGAAAGAAGATAGCCTCTATGCAGCATATAAGCTACTGGGAAAGACTCTAGAGATGGAGACTCTACTCTCTGGAGCGTAGGCGGGAAAGATATGCCGTAATATACATCTGGAAGATCTTAGAGAGACTTGTCCTAGACTTTGGCATTGAGAGTTACACTAACGCTAGAAAAATTGGCGTCACTGCATAATGCCAAAGACTCCAACTT
>NC_142932.1:105968579-106001079 GCF_046866305.1 Octopus bimaculoides | reverse complement strand
ATCATTTCGGGAGATTAGTTGCTGTTTCCAGCACGTAGTGTGACCACGTAAAAGCTCTTACGTCAGCTTGTCAATATTAAGTCAAAGGTAGCGAGCTGGCAGAATCGTTAGCACGCTGGACGAAATGCTTAGCAGTATTTCGTCTGTCGCTACGTTCTGAGTTCAAATCCTGCCAAGGTCGACTTTGCCTTTCATCCTTTCGTGGTCGATAAATTAAATACCAGTTGAGTACTGGGGTAGATATGATCGACTGGTCCCCTTCCCCGAAATTTAATGCCTTGTGCTTATAATAGAAAGGATTAGTAAGTCAGTCTAAGGCTGCGACCTGGCAGAATCGTCAGCACGGCGAGCAAAGTGCTTAGCGGCATTTCGACCGTCATGTTCTGAGTTCAAGTTCCGCTGAGGTCGACTTTGCCTTTCATCCTTTCGGTGTCAATAAAATTAGTACCAGTTGAGTTCTGGGTCGATGTTATCGGCTTACCCTTTCCCTCAAATTGTCGGCCTTATAACCAAAATTTGAAACCAATATTAAGTCATACTAAGGTTGCGATTTGGCAGAATTGTTAGCACGCCAGACAAAATGCATAACAACATTTCATCCGCCTTTACGTTCTGAGTTCAATTTCCTCCCAGGTCGACTTTACCTTTCATCTTTTCGGGGTCGATGAAATAAATACCAGTTGAGTACTGGGGTTGATGTAATCAACTTAGTTCCTCCCTCGAAATTGCTAGCCTGGTGCTAAAATTTGAAACCAATTTTAAGTTACTCTATTGAGTGAGACATTGGCTAAATTCCATATTATCACAATTTCTCTTTACCCATTTCTTTCCTTTCTCTTCCCTTTCTTCCTCTCTCGTGGGGTTAATTTCCTTGTCTTCACCCCTCTTTCTCAAACTTGGTCCAATTCCCTTCTCCATCTTACACTATCGCGCACTCACATATGCACTCACACATACATATATTCATACATACACATGCACATATATGCACATATATACACATACATATACAAAAACATATACATACATACACATACATACGCACACATATACATACATCCCTATACATACACATACATACTCTTTAATCCCTCTCTTTACATACCAAATTTGTAATTTTCTCAGCTTAACAGCAAATCAATCATTATGGTAAACTTCTAAATAACTTAAATACCTTAAAATTCAAAGTTCCATTTTTTTAATGCCTGTCTCTCTTAGTTACGTTCTTCACATCTACTCTCTCTCTCTCTCTCTCTCTCTCTCTCTCTCTCTCTCTTTCTTTCTTTCTATTTCTCTCTTTCTCCTTCTCATCTTCCGTTTTCTTTCTTCTCTCATTCTCCTTGCTTCTCTTTCTTGTTCGCGAGATATACCCAGGGACATCAAAACAATATTATATTACCAAGTCATTCATATGTATCCTGTTTCACGTATATCAATTTAGAAAAACGCGAAGGGAAAACACACCCATGTAACACATACACACAAACACACATTTTATATCGTGGTAGAGTAATTTAGGCCATTTAATGAATCCGCTAAAAACTGTTGTAGTAACGTTTCGTTTATTTCTTTATATTTCCGTCTATTATGGACTATTCAAGTATTTCGCCGTACTTCCTAGATCTGGTTACCGACAAAAACCTACCGCGTCTATTATGCCTTTGTGTGCGATAACTCTATTTGATAATTTCTTATAAACAGAAAAGAAAAAAAGAAAGAAAAATAACAAAAATATAACAGTTTGTGTGCTAATACATACGTATACACACACACACGCACACAGACACACACACACAATCATTTGACTGCCGGCCATGCTGGAGCACCACCTTTAGTCGAATAAATCGACCCCAGGATTTATGCTTTGTAAGCCTAGTACTTGTTCTATCGAATAAATACTAGGTAAACACCAACATTGGTTGTCAAACGATAGTGGTGGTAGTGGTGGTGGTGGGGACAAACACAGATACAAACAACAAACAAACACATACATACATACATACATACATGCATACATACATATATACATACATATATATAAATATACTCACAAGGCTTTGGTCGGCACGAGGCTATAGTAGACACTTGCCCAAGGTACCACGCAGTGGGACTGAACCCGGAACCATGTGTTCGGGAATATATATACATATACACACATGTACATATATATATCTGCATACAAATATATACACACACACGCAGAGGCATATTAAGAAACAAGAACTCACAGAACAGCTTTAATTACTGCATACACATCTACTGAACCACACACGCGCACATGCACACACACACACATACACACACACACATATATACAGACACACACACACACACACACACATACATAGGCATATACATAATACAGATGCAACACACACAAATTGGTAGAAATACTGCGAAATATATTTGTGCGTAACCTTATAACAAAATTGACATACTTTTACCACTTTTTAAAGCCTTTGTGCCAGGTTATAGGTCAGAAGGGGATCAAACCCAACTGCTTACAACGAAGTAATATCACATATTATTTTAACGGTTTCAGTCGTAGTACTGCGGTCATGATGGAGCAAGTAACAAAGATAAGATGGCGGTATTCAACTGAGCGACGGCTTTAGTTTAACATCCAAGGACTCAGAAATCAATCAGTTGAAACAAATATTACAACACATCATTGACTCTCTGGCAGTTCTGTAATTCCACCTCCCTGGGAGGAAATTTTATGCTATCGATCTCGGAACCATAAAAAGCTGACCTTAGTGAGTTTTGAACTCAGAGAACAGAGAACCAGGATAAATACAGCAAGAGCTCATACGCACAAATGACTCTGCCGATTCGCTATGTGCACATGAACAGACAAGAAGACAGAATATGAAAGCAAAATGTAAACAAATGCAAACAAATGTAAGAATGTACCTACACACAGAAACACAAAATCATGCATTTATAAAATGATAAAAATAACGATAAAGACATCTATCTATCTATCTATCTATCTATCTATCTATCTATCTATCTATCTATCTATCTAGCTCGCTAGCTAGCTGTGTATGTATGTATGTATGTATGTATGTATGTATGTATGTATGTATCTATTCTATTTATCCCGTATGTGTGTGCGTGTGTGTGTGTGTGTGTGTGTGTGTGTGTGTGTGTGTGTAAATATATATATATAGGCAAAGAAGAATTATTGCCGTTATTATATACCTTACTGAATATGTATGTACATATATATGTACATATATATGTACATACATATACATACATACATACATATATATATATATATATATGTATGTGTGTGTGTGTGTGTGTAAACATAAACAAAATAGACTTACATGGATAGTTCGAACACATTAACAAATAAACATACCAACAAACCTTGCTCTAAAAGACACATATTCAAACATAAATAAATACTTACACATATGCGCACAAACGCACGCAAGCATGAAAAACACATTACATCCACACACACACACACAAGCACATATAAGTATGTGTGCATGTACATATGTATGTATATAGACATAGAATCCAATAGATGCATAATTTATATACAAAAAATACACAAAAATTCAAACATACATGCATTTGCGGACACACATATACGTGACATACACATATACACAAATGAACCGGGAAGAAGTATTCGAACAGAAAAACAAAGAAGGAAAAACGCACAGAGAAAGAAAAGGGGAACGAAAAACAAAAAAAAAAAAGAAAGAGAGCTGTAAGAAAATACACGGCGTCTCCCGATACATTGCATTCCCGTCGACAACCAAAAGGTCAACAGCCAGTTAGTCACATGAAACATAACCATTTGACTGAAGTAGAGAGAAAGATGAGAAAAGAAGCGAAGAGAGAGAGGAGACAGAGGGAAGAGAGAGAGTAAGAGACCGAGGGAGAGGGAAAGGAAAAGATGAGAGGGTGGGGGGGGGGGGTAGAAGGCAAGTGAACAAGTGTAAACAAATTGATCGATTGATCCATACCAAAGCAATCCATCATCTGTTTAAGTCGAAATTTTTAGTTTGTAACAAATATAAAAGTACGTAGTTTATTATTATTATTATTATATGAACATCATAGGATTGCGTATTTGTGTGAGCGTGTGTGGTTTGCGTGAGGAAGAGGGATAGAGAGAAAGGAGGGAGTAAGACAGGCGAGGCCTTAGTTTAAGAGATTATTTGGTTGTATGATCAGCCATGTTGAATTGTCGGTTCGGAACTCCTAAAGTACATCCGCCATTTTGTAATGGATATCTGGTGACGAGTTTAATGTAGAAATAACCATTGAACACCAGACAATCATCGGACAGAGCCCCTAACTTGGAACCAAAGACTGAATCCAATTGCGGGGCGTATGAAAACATCAGAGTCATTTGTGTGTGTATCCATGTGGGGAGAGAGCAGTATATTTTGAAGGCAATGTATTTAAGTGACTTATCATTGCTACTCGTCGATAATCGCAGTGCAAACATCATGCGCATTCGAACTTAATACGAAAAATAATCCTTCCTTACATCGGCACAAGGTCTGAAATTTCGGAGGGAGGGGAGCCAGTGGATTACATCGACCTCCAGTACACAACTGGTACTTACTTTGTCGACCTCAAACAGATAAAAGACAAAGTTGGTCTCGGCTGAATGTGAACTCAGAATGTAAGGCGAGAGGAAATGCTGCTTAGAATTTTGACCCATGTACTAACGATTTTGCCAGTTCACCGCCAATCCTTTCTACTATGGTGACAAGATATGAAATTTTATTGTAGGGGGTTAGTCGATTATATCTACTCGACTGGTACTAATTTCATCGACCCCGATTACACGAAAGTCAAAATCGACTTCGGTGAAATTTGAACTCAAAACGTAAAAATAGACGTCGCCTTAGTACGAAAGGTGTATGCTATATTCGCTGTGTCATAAGATGATCTCTGTTGGCGCTTTGATTGTTCTCTTAATTAACATCTTCCTAATTATTGTCAGTTGTCGTTGAGGCAAACGAAATTTGAATCTATATACCAATGGTTACATAATTAAATATTATTGATATGTCAGAGATCAGTTTTTTATGCAACATTCTCTTTTATTGAAAAAAAAAAAAAAAAATGATAAAAAAATAAAAGAATTTGAGAAATTTCTCATAGCACTTTAACTTTATTATTTACAATTTTCAGCTGAATGGAAATTGTTATTTTTGATAGTCATTAAGAAAATTAAACTTTCAAACAATTTTTTTTTGTTTCACTTTGAAACGCGCCGATAAAAGGGCTGGAACAAAAGAATCGATAAAATTAATACTAGATATATACTCTTTTATTTGTTTCATTCATTTGACTGTGGCCATGTTGGAGCACCGCCTTTAGTCAAACAAATGGACCCTATAACATATTCTTTGTAAGCCTAGTACTTATTCTATCGGTCTGTTTTGCCGAACCCCTAAGTTTCGGGGATGTGGACACACCAATATCTGTTGTCAAGCAATGTTGGGGGGGGGGGGGGGGGCAAACACAGAGACACAAAACATATATATATATATATATATATATATATATACGACGGGCTTCTTTCAGTTTCCGTCTACCAGATCCACTCACAAGGCTTTGGTCGGCCCGAAGCTATAGTAGAAGACACTTGCCCAAGGTGCAACGCAGTGGGACTGAACCCAGAACCATATGGTTGGTAAGCAAGCTACTTCCCACACAGCCACTCCTGCGCAAGATTGATTATATTAATTGCGTATATTGGTTTCTACTTTTGGCACAAGGACAGCAATTTCAAGGGTGGGGTTAAGTTGATTATATTCACCCAAATGCTCAACTGTTACTTATTTTATCGGCCCCGAAAGGATGAAAGTTAAAGTCGGCCACAGTAGGTTTTGAACACGGAACGTAAAGACGGACAAACTGAATAGAAGAATAAAAGATTATATATATATATATATATACATATATATATATATATATATATATATATATATATATATATATATATATATATATATATACACACACACATATATATATATATACATACATATATATATATAAATATACACATATATAAATATACACATATATAAATATATACATATATATATACACATATATACACACACACACACACACACACACACACACACACATATATATATATATATATATATACATATCTTATGCGTGTGTGTGTGTGCGTGTTTGTTTGTGTGTGTGTGTGTATACAAAAGCATACATGTCTTTGATTGCATTCAGTATATGGTTTCCAGTTTATATTCTTTAAGTTTTATTTCTCTCCGTTGATAGGTTGAGTGTCATCCCACGCATTGCAGGAAAGAGAAGGAGGGGGAGAGAGAAAGAGAGAGAGAGAGAGAGAAAGTGTGTGTGAGATAAAGAAAGTGAGAAAGGAGGAGAGAGAAATGGAGAGAGAAAGAGAGAGTGAGAGAGGTGGAGGGCGAGAGAGAGAGCGGGGTGGAGAGAAGACGTATATTTTACGAAGTTACTCAAGGAAAGATAAGAAAGACATAAGGATGTTGATTGTTCCCGTGATTGAAATATTCGGAGGAAAAAACGAGAAAAAAATGAGAGAGAGAGGTGGGAGGGGGGAGGGGGGAGGTATATTTTAGAAGAAAAATTGGAGTAGAAAGAATATCGAAAGCCTTAAAAAATTTAATAGGAAAGAAGGCAAAAAAAGGGGGCGGGGAAGAAGAGTTAAAACAGCAAGAAAGAAATTAGAAAGAGTGTGGTAGGTATAGATGGGAAAGAAGTCAAGAAAGAAAGAATTATTAGCCACTTCATAACAAAATGAAATTAATAATTGTGTTTGGGCTTGGACTGGTCAATTAGAGGAGAACATAGGACAGCTTATTGAAGCATGTTCGCCGTCTGTGCCGTTTTGTGCAGTGGTGCAATTAATCGAAGGAACATCCGATGCACTTCTGGTCGGACAGTAAACCGGAACAAGCAGGTTTGGTTTCGCAAACGAGGCGTAATCAGCCTCCTTCCTCTACCGCTTTCTCCCTATCACTCTCTTCACCTTCCCCCTCTCCTTCACCATCTATCTATCTATCTATCTATCTATCTATCTATCTATCTATCTATCTATCTATCTATCTATCTATCTATCTACCACGTACTTTTGACGAAAGGAGATATTTATGGCCGACAAGCAAGCGTCGTATTCGTCGTCAGAGAACAATAGCGATTTAGTGGCTTTCTTTCTTCTTGGATGCATGCATAACTAGGCTAAAAGTTTATGGAACATGGAGTCAGAGTTGCTATGATGTAAAGAGTGGGATTTATGGGAGTGTGTAGGTAGATGAGACAGAGTTTCAGACGATTGCCGTAGAGGAAAAATGGGTAAACAGAATAGAAGTCTAGATAATATTGCTAGCCAGAAAGACGGTGGTAAAAAGAAGACGACACACGAATGCTCCGATTCTTAGCAGTAGAAGTTACATTTACGAAAATCATATATGCTAATAATGATGATGATGATGATGATGATGATATGGATGATGATGATGTCGACACGATGACAACGATGACGATGATGACAACGCGCACGTACGCCCATAGTACACACATGGATACACAAGCCTGTAAGTACACAGATACGTAGACACTCCACTGGTAATTCTAAAACCGGCCATATAATAAACCTCCTAAATATATATATATATATATATCATAAATATATAGGGATTGACAGTAACCTGCTTCTCCAACATACTGAGAATTCAGAAATAGCAGTCAAAGAACTACTGATTTCAAAACTACAAATTATTACTCCAGATTGATAGCGATATTTTTGATACACACAGAACAAAAAACAGTAGAGAAGAGTAAAAAAACCACCTGCCTTTAACTGTTTTTTGTTCTGTGTGTATCAAAAATATCGCTATCAATCTGGAGTAATAATTTGTAGTTTTGAAATCAGTAGTTCTTTGACTGCTATTTCTGAATTCTCAGTATGTTGGAGAAGCAGGTTACTGTCAATCCCTATATATTTATGATTATAAATGTTTTTTACCGAAAAGGTTTTTTCATACTGAGCTACCCGGCAAAATTGTTAATTATTAATTTTATTACTAATTGACGATTCCCTGCCCTGCATATCTCTCTCTCTCTCTCTCTCTCTCTCTCTCTCTCTCTCTCTCTCTCTCTCTATATATATATATATATATATATATATATATATATATATATATATAAATTCAAATTGCGATGAACGTAAACAAACAAACGAAGTTTGCTTTTAGAAACGTTGAGATGTCTTAGAAAGTTAAAGAAGTGATTTTAAATTCGCAAACGCAGGATAATGCTAATAATATAGCCTGAACAGGATAAGCTACCCCTATTTTGCAGAAAAAAGTGTAGGCGGCCACGGAATTTTGTCAGTGAACAGATCACGGTCTTAAAGCGACAAAAATATTTTGACAAATTAAATTTAAATGTTGAAGTGAATCTAATGGATTCAGTGTGTTTTTAAATGATTTATAAACACGTTTGTTGTGTTAGTACGAAAAGGTTTCGTAGAATGGGTCCATCAATAAATCTGTCACCATTGTATATGCCTCCATGTATCTATTCATTTATCTGTTTATTTGTTTCAGTCATCCGACTGTGGCCAAGCTGGAGTATCGTCTTTAGTTGAAAACATCGACTTATTCTTTGTAAGCCTAGTACTTATTCTATCGTTTTCTTTTGCCGAACCGCTAGGTTACGGAGATGAATACACACCAACATCAATTGTCAAGCAATGGAGGTGGTGGTGGTGGTGTTGGGAGACAAACACAGACACAAAAACAGACACATGTATATATACATATCAGTTTCCGTCTTCCAAATCCACTCACAAGGCTTTTTTTTCGACCCGAGGCAATAGTGCCCAATGCGCCACGCAGTGGGACTGAACCTGAAACAATGTGGTTGGGAAGCAAGCTTCTTACCACACAGCCACGTGTATAGATTGTAAAGAAAAGTCTTATATCTAAGCGTAGGCTCGTGTAAGTGCACGGGTATGCAAACTTGTATATCCGGTGATGCATGCGCTCGTGCTGGTGAGCTAGTGTATGTGTCTGTATGCGTGTGTGTACGTGTAACAGCAATATATTTGTTGTGTATTTTGGGAATGTTGCCCAAAAGCTTAGATGTCATCCGACTTAGGTAATTTCAAAGAATTGTGCATATTTCTGGAACATTCTGCTAAATTTATCAGACATCCCAAATCTTATTTTCTAAGAGATTATTCGAATGCTGACGAATTTCCTGACATACATATATATATATATATATATATATATACATAATTTACGCACACAAATATACATGTAATTCATATACACATCTATTATGCGTGTGTATATATATTACATTGTTATTGGCTCATTTACATACATACATTAACGTATATATTATACAAATCTGCAACAGCATTCTGTATACATAATCTATCTATCTATCTATCTATCTATCTATCTATCTATCTATCTATCTATCTATTCATCCACCTGTATGTCTGTTCTTTCGTCCGTCCGTCCGTCTGTCTGTCTATCAATTTATCTATCTCTCTGTCTATATGTATGTATGCATGTATGTATGTATGTATGTATACACGAATAATCAGTAACGGAACACGCCAGCAGAAACCAAAACAGGAAAGCATTTACTAATACCTTTGTATTAATATGCTTATATGATTATAAATGCATGTCTATATCGTTTGTACGTAAGTATCTCTTTCACCAGAAAAGCACTCGCGCCGACTGCTCTGTATCTTGCGTTCTTTTATTCCACTTCCATGTATGTTCACATACAAATTAGATTATATGCATGTATATCCTTTAAAAAGATAAATATCCTATTGTATATACATATACAAGCGTACGCATACATTCGTTTAAATCTACATATCTTATTATTTGAGAGAAAGAGAGACGGAGATTATTTATTGCTAGCAAGGATACTTCTAGACAAGTACAAAGATGTAAAAAAGAATTTAGCCATCATCAGCGCCAGCACAAATGTACACACGTACACACATGCGTTCATAGAAACTCATACACGCACAATCATGCGTAAGCAAACACATGCACACACATTTACAGACATACAAACGCGTGGATATCCATACGGAAACGCATACACGCGCTGACACACAAATATACACGCACAAACACACACACATACACATGGATAGAGATACAACACACAAAAATACACTCAGATATCCACAACCAAACCCACACACATACGCCCATACATACATACATACATACATATATGCATACATACATATATACACAGATACATACAGACATATATCTATATACATACACATATACCTACACATATACATACATACATCCACACATATACACATTCACACACTTAAAAGTACATGTATACACACTTACATGCACACTCGCATACACACATATGTATACAGATATTTATACACAGGCACGTACATGCATACATACACACATATTCACATACATACATACATACATATATATAATATATATATATATATATATATATATATATATATACATACACACATATATACATAAATATATACATATACACATACATACATACATACACACATACATACATACATGCATACACGCATACATGCACGCATACATACATACACATATACACATACACACATACATACATACATATATACATACATGCATACATGCATACATAGACACGTATACATAAAAGGAGACCAAAAGAAGGGACCAATTATATTCTTTTTCTAAAATTATTTCACTCAACATTTCTTCTAGAAGCTTCATTTATTGAACTTATTGGAAGGAAATGTTCATTAATATTACTTATATATATATACATATATGTATATATATATATATATATATATATATATATACATATATATATATATATATATATATATATATATATATAAATATATATGTCCATGCATCTCTCTCTGTCTCTGACTCTCTCTCTCTCACACATACAAGTACGAGTAGTGTAACAAGGATTCATACATATATAAATATACGTGTGTATGTGCGTATACATATGTATATGTGTGTGTGTGTGTGTGTGTATATATACACATATACAGGCAGGTATACATACTAGCCGGCATGCACACTATTCCATTCAGATAATAACATACACTCATCTATCTAAATATCTATATACACATACATACATACAATATATATATATATATATATATATATATATATATATATATATATATATATATATATATATATATATATATATATATATATATATATATATATATATATATATATATATATATATATATATATATATATATATATATATATATATATATATATATATATATATATATATATATATATATATATATATATATATATATATATATATATATATATATATATATATATATATATATATATATATATATATATATATATAAAGCAGCGAGCTGGCAGAATCGTTAGCACGCCGGGCGAAATGCTTAGCGGTATTTCGTCCGTCTTTATGTTGTGATTTCAAATTCCGCCGAGGTCGACTATGCCTTTCATCCTTTAGGGTCAATAAATTAAGTACCAGTTGCGTACTGGGGCACAGCCCCAAAATTTCGGGCCTTTTGCCTAGATTAGAAAAGGATATATATATATATATATATATATATATATATATACAAATACATATATATCATAAATACATATTTATATATATTATATAAATATATCTATATATTTATATCTATATCTATCTATCTATCTATCTATATATATATATATATATATAAATTAATAAGATGTATATATATGTATATATGTATATATACACGATGGAGGCCTGCTACATGCACACATACACACAAATACACAGAAATATATACGTCCCCACATCAGCATTGTTGCAGAAAAATAAAAATAAATAAAACCAAACAGTATAAAACTTCCAAATTTGGCAACAAAACAATACAATTAACAAGTCCAGTTATAGAACTACCATAGGATGTATTGGTTTCTTGGAAAATCTTTATTTGTTTCTGGAATGTTGTATTAGGTTTTCCTCGTTTGATTGTTGGGAGAAAAGGAAAGAGGCCATATTGGAAACGTATAAATGAACAAATAAATAAATATAAACAAGTTGAATCACCGATAATTTACGATCCAGGCTACATGATTATCTGTCTCTATGTCTATCTATGTTTACCTATCTATCTATCTATCTATCTATCTCTCTCTCTATCTGTCTGTCTGTCTGTCTGTCTGTCTGTCTGTCTGTGTCTATTTATCCGTGTTATCTTCTGTGTTTTTGTGAGCAGTTCTGTGTGTACAAGATTTTACTTATTCATATGCATATGTATATATATATATATATATATATATATATATATATATATATATATATATATATATATATATATATTAATATATATATATATATATATATATATATATATATATATATATATATATTAATATATATATTAATATATATATATATATATATATATATATATATATATAAACATAATTAAGGGATCAGCAAATATTTGCTTCACCATATACCGAAGTTCAGAAATACCAGCTAAAAAATCTGAGAATCCCACAGATAGCTGCTATTTCTGAACTTCAGTATATGGTGAAGCAAATATTTGCTGATCCCTTAATTATGTTTATAAATATATATGAGCTTTTAAATAAGTTCTCCACCAATAATGGTGCTTACATACCGATGGGCTTGGTAAAAATTGTTAATTATTAATTGTTGATTTATTAATGAATTAATAAATTGATAATCCTTTACCCTTTTTAATTTGTAATAATTATATATATATATATATATATATATATATATATATATATATATGTATGTATGTATGTGTGTGTGTGTGTACTTTGTAAATGAGAGAAACGGTAGATTCATTGACACTAAATTCACGGCCCAGAGGAAAAAAAGCTCCCACTATCATATATTTTCTTGTTCACCCCTAGCTTTTTCTAAAGACAAATACGCTCATCTGCATTGTGTGTTGGGATTAGGCCATCGGTACTATTTCGTAAATCCCAATAAAAAATACGGAGACTTGCAGTAATGTCATGTAAACACGAGAGATATTCAATGCATTTAGCCCGCAATAAACATAACATGGTTCAAAAATTGGGCGAACCGTGTTATACCGGATCAGTGATGAACGAATCGGTGATAAACGAGGCCACATGTATTACCTTTTGTGTTTATTTGCTTTCTACTTTAATTATTTATTTAAGAACAATATCGTTTGAGACAGAATCCGAATAGAAATCAAATGCTTGTTTCATTTGATCCTTGACAGCTAAAATCCTAGTATCTCCGTGTTTTTGACTGCTGGTCATCTATACACTATGTACAGATGTTCTGCGGATTAAAACGCCTTCATATTTGTGCATAAGATAAATGAAAATTATAGTATCCTTTTAATTTAGAGATGATATTGTTGGTTAATACCAAGATGGCTCTGATCTAACTGACCTATGATCAAATGCAAACGCATTCTGACCCTTGGTTTTAACAGAATACTGTTGACTGAACTACATAATATACAGGACTCTTTTTTTCTTTATGGCGGTAGGGAGTTGTTTCCTGTAGATTAGATAGATATTTCTACAGCTGGAGGGGCCTTTTTTTCTCGTTCAACCGCATAATCATAGGGACTCTCTGGCTGACGTACGTTCTCGTGCAGACCAACTTTTTTAGAAGTTTCAAAACAATTAAAAATATACCAAAAAAAAAAAAAATGTAAAAGTGTTTGCGTGTGTCAGATAATCCATGCACACACTCACATGAAATATATTTTGATTGGTTGTGGCCAACGTTGGAGGATAGAATCAACTTCTCTGGATAAAATGTACAGTTTTTAGACTTTCTACTATATGTACGTGTAGGTGTGTATATATGTGCCAAAAAGTACATATATGTGTGTGCATATATATAATGTATAATACTATTTCACACACACACACACACATGTACTTGTCTATGTGAACATACATGTATATATATATATATATATATATATATATATATATATATATATATATATGTGTGTGTGTGTGGTGTGTGTGTGTGTGTGTATGTGTGTGTGTGTGTGTGCGTGTGGGTGTGTTTGTACGTGCCAATATGTACACATATGTGTGTGTGCATATATATAAAGCATAATACTATTTCACACACATTCACACGCATAGACACATATACTTGTATATGTGAATATACATGTATATATATGTACGTGTGGGTGTGTATGTATGTGCCAGTGTGTACATAAATGTGTGTGTGTGCATATATATAATGTATAATACTATTTCACATGCACACACGTAAATATACTTGTCTATGTGAACATACATATATATGTGTGTGTGTGTGTGTGTGTGTGTGGGTGTGTATGTATGTGCCAATATGTACATATGTGTGTGTGTGTGCATATATATAATGTATAATACTATTACACACACACTCGCACACACACACACGCACGCACACACCCACGTTTACGTAAATGCATACGTATGTCCTTAAGCAGCTGTTAGGTGGGGAGTCGTGAGACGCAGAATTGTGCACGTACGCGGTTATATTAAAGTTTGAGCTTCGTGATAGACTCACATTGGCGAATTGGCTCTGTAACATAACACTGATCTAACAGGATTGTTAATGGGAGATGTTCAGTTGTAAGCTCTCCCCGCGTTATTAAAAACAACGAAACGAAGTTCGGGAGAGATGTGAGAGGAGGAAGAAGAGGAAAAGAAGGAAGAGGAGATGGTGGTGGTGGTGGTGGTGGTGGTGTTGTTGTAAAAGATGGTGGTAGTGTTGGTGGTGAGATGAACTTAGGGCTGACAGATTCGGAAATAAAATGCGATTTAGCAGAAAAATCACGAGGTTTTGAATGACGTTCATTAAAAGTGGAGAGTGTGCGAAGAGGAAGGAGCAAACTAGACAGCAGAGCGCCGACAACGACGACGGCGACGATGACCACGATGATGAGGATGATGATGATGATGATGATGATAGTGGTGTTGGTGATGGTGATTATGAAGGTGGTGGTGATAGTGATGGTGGTATGGTGGGGGTAGGTGTGGTGATAATGGTGGTGATGATGATGATGATGATGATAGTGATGATGACAGCAACAGCGCTACGTCGAGAGAGAAGAGGGCGAGAGAGACAGAGAGAAGAGAGAGACAGAGGGAGGGAGAGACAGAGGGAAGAGAGAGACAGAGGGAGGGAGAGACAGAGGGAGGGAGAGACAGAGAAGAGAATGTGACATTTAAGGTGAGAGACTTGAGAGAGAGAGAAAGACAGAGGATAAGAACAAGAGTGAGAAAAGTAAGAGAGTGAAAATGAAACGGTGGCGGGAGAGGTGGGGTAAAGAAAAGGAGAAAGAAAGACGAGAAGCGAAACTGGGAGATAGTAGAGAATGACAGAGAGAGAGAGAGAGAGAGAGAGAGAGAGAGAGAGAGAGAGAGAGAGGGAGAGAGAGGGAGAGAGAGGGGCGAGGGAGAGAGAGGGGCGAGGGAGAGAGAGGGGCGAGGGAGAGAGAGGGGCGAGGGAGAGAGAGAGAAGGTAACATTAGTAAGAGAGGGAAAGAGTCAAAGAAAGAGACAAAGGGAGAAAATGAAAATGGGGGAGGGGAGAGGGAGTAAAAGAAAGATAGAGTAGGAAGAGGGGGGATTAGAGAGAAGGAGAGACATAAGAATTAAGATTAGTGAAGCAGAAGATTTGGAAGAAAATATTAACGTAAATTAAGATAATATAACAGTAAAAGAAAATAATTGTTAAATCTGTTAGTTTCTAACCTCTGTTGGAGAGAAAAACAACCCTTCATATCCTTTTCTACTCTAGGCACAAGACCCGAAATTTTTGGGAAGGGGCCAGTCGATTAGATTGACCCCAGTACGCAATTGGTACTTAATTTATCGACCCCGAAACGATGAAAGGCAAAGTCGACCTCAGTGGAATTTGAACTCAGAACGTAGCGGCAGACGAAATACCACTAAGCATTTCACCCAGCATACTAACGTTTCTTATTTCTTTATTGCCCACAAGGGGCTAAAGATAGAGGGGACAAAGAAGGACAGACAAAGGGATTAAGTCGATTACGTCGACCCCAGTACACCATCGGTGCTTAATTTATCGACCCTGAAAGGATGAAAGGCAAAGTTGACCTCGGCAGAATTTGAACTCAGAACGTAGCGGCAGACGAAATAGCGCTAAGCATTTCGCCCGGCGTGCTAACGTTTCTGCCCAGCTCGCCACCTTAACAACCCTTCATATCATCAAGACAAACACTAGACAGACACATATGTGCGTGTGTGTATGTTTATCTATCTATCTATCTATCTATCTATCTATCTATCTATCTATCTATCTATCTATCTATCTATTTATCTGTCTATGTTTGTCCGTTGTGCATCTTTATTTGGATGGTTGTTATTCTGTTCTCAAGACAGTGGACGATAACACGCTCTCACCACATTGCCACATACTTTACTGCTTAGATTCCCTTATCTATGGCAATATGTATATAGCTTAGTAATTGACTGGTGGATTAATAACAAGATTAATCAGATTTCCCTATTGATTCATCTGTACAGACTTCATACAGATGTGGAGTTGTGTTTAGTATATAGACGATTTTATCAGAAATGTAATGTGTGAGAGTAAGAGAGAGAGAGAGAGAGAGAGAGAGAGTGAGAGAGAGAGAGAGAGAGAGAGAGAGAGAGAGAGAGAGAGAGAAAGAAAGAAGAGGGGGGAATAAAACTTACTTCTTCACTCCCAAGAGAAAAAATAGATGTTGAAAATTGTGAGATATCACAAAATCAACGGAAGAGAAAGCGTATCAGATTAGGAAGAATGGAAGATAAAGAGATAATAAATAGCCACATGTTGAAGAATGATTAAAAACGAAACTAGAGAGAAGAAGGATGGACACGAATAGGGGTAGGAGGATGCTGGAGAAACAAAAAGAAAAAAAAATATGCGGTTGTCAACTATGTAAGTTAACTAGAAAACATTTCTAAATAATTACCTCCTTGAATTGACTGTGTTACTATTAGCATACCGACAATTATCCGTAATCTGAATACAAAGGGCGGCGGGCTGACAGAATCGTTAGAGCTTCTGAAAAATGCGTAGCGGCTCTTCTGCACTTTGTGCTCTGATTTCAAGTCCCGCCGAGGCCAACTTTGCTTCTCATTCTTTGGGGGTCCGATGAAATACAGAACCAGCCAAACACTAAGGTCGATGTAGTTCATGATCAACCTACCCCTAACATTTCTGGTCATGTTCCAAAAATCGCAAAGATTATTAAGTTGAAAATATGGATGACGTAAAAGTATTTACAAGAGGTAATTTCTAGTTAGAAAACGTGCTAAGAATCCTTCAACAATACATCAAAGACATAGAAAGCAGTAAGGAATTAAAGAAGATATTAAGTTCCTTGCCTGTTATGGTGGGCCAGGCTTGTAGTGCTTTGGCAGAATCGTTACACCGTCGGACCAAATGCTTGGTTGCATTTGTTATAGTTTTAAGCTGAAATCTTAGCAGTTTTGCCTTTCATCCTTCTGGAGTTTAGTGGCGGCCAATTTAAATTGGAGAAGAAATATGTAACTAGTTGTATACTATCTAAGAAAGATGAAAAGTTTTATTCCATTGATAGAGAAGGAACATTTTTTAAATGTGAAATGTTCTATTCAATAATTATCTGAAATTAAACACGGATTTAATAAAAATGCAAGAGTAAAACGTTACGATTCATAAATGTTGCAGTCATGCAGATATCGAAAATCCATATGTTGGTCATGAGAATGTCTCTCTCACACACACACAGATAGATAGACTAATACATTTATGCACACAAACAAACATGAATACAAATATGTGTATAGGTGTTTGTGTGGTTATATGTGTGTGTGTACTTGCTTCATTATTTTTAAAAAATAAATCTTGGCCTAATGACAAAACCCTTAAAGCACCCTCGAACGAATTTCTCCTCCACCGCTTTTTTTTTTTACTTTGGCAAATCTTCCATATATCTTTATCTATCTATCTATCTATCTATCTACCTGTCTGTTTGTCGATCTAACTATGTACACACACACACACACACACACACACACACGCACATATATGTATATATATATGTATGCGTGTGTATATAATTTTCTGTAAGTATATAATTGTGTATGAATATTATTATGTATGTGTATCTAATTATATGTGTGTATATACAATTGCATCATTTTTGTAAACTAAGTAAAATCAAAACATCGCGTGCGCCAACTATTATAAGCGCACACACGCACAGATTCACACACACATACACGCGCACACGCACACACACACACACACACACACCCGCGCACACACACACACAATCCCAATATTATATCTGTAGAAAAGTGTTCTCTTCACGCACCCGTTCAAATAAGGTTAGCAACCGTTTTTCCTCTCTTAAACACACCGTTATTTACTTCTCGCGATTTTCTATTTTGAATTCCTTTCTCTAGGCATCCGTCCAAATTTATATTAATGGTGAAACTTCTTTCGATTGAATCGATATCAGGATATTATTAGCAGTTAATCTTTGAACACTTGAACCAAC
This sequence comes from Octopus bimaculoides, assembly GCF_046866305.1. Taxonomy (NCBI): domain Eukaryota; kingdom Metazoa; phylum Mollusca; class Cephalopoda; order Octopoda; family Octopodidae; genus Octopus; species Octopus bimaculoides. The sequence continues at coordinate 105,982,442 of NC_142932.1, read as the reverse complement.
GACGGTACCTTTATATAATCATGCTGCCTGCTAGGAAGAGTACAGAGATGTCCTACAAATCATAACCCTTTAGTCATAAAAACGGGAAGGGCGCATTATGTTATATGATATCTTTTCCTACATAGGCACAATTTCTGAACTTTTGGGTGACGGGGTAGTTGATCACATCGACCCCAGAACTTGACTGGCGGTTAGCTTATGGACCCCTAAGGGATCAAAGGGAAAGTCAACCTCGGCGCATTTTGAAATTAGAACGTAAAGACAGACGAAATGCCGCTACACACACACACACACACACACACACACACACACACACACACACACACACACACACACACAGATATATGCTCATGCACATATATGTATGAATATGTGTGCGCGTGTCTGGATGTATATGTATGTATGTATATTTCATCTTTTCCCTTTACTTGTTTCAGTCTTTGGACTGAAGCCAGAACCATGTGGTTGGCAAGCAAACTTATCACACAGTTCACCTGCGTATATATATCTATATCTATATGTATGTATGTATGTATGTATGTATGTAAGTATGTATGTATGTATGTATGTATGTATGTATGCATGCATGTGCGTACGTACGTACGTATATGTATGTATGTGGGTATGTATGTATGTGTGTATGTATGTATGTTGATATATATATATAATTAATTATAAAGTAAATAATTATACACTCATTTTTGCCGGTTTCATATGCACTCACCAATAATTCATCTGAGGGGAACAAAATTTATCTTTCGAACAACTTTTTATTTTCCAAAGAAACACTTGCCAGCAAATATCTGGAACTGCGATGGGTACAAAAGTTGCCCCAACTTCGTCATGGCATTTTTAGAAGTTCAAATGTATGAACAGTGCCAAAACAGAGTACAGATTCAACTTTGGAAATGACACTTAGATGACTGCCTTACTCTTTGAACATACAACCCGGATGAATTCAATGATTTCGAATTCCTTACTCAATAGCATCAATAACAGTATTCAGTTAATCACAGAATTTAGCCATAACCGACATTTTCATTATTAAGAATGACACAACGTAGAGAATGGAATAGAATGCGTCAAAGCAATAACGATAGAATTATTAAGAAACGTCAAAAACACCTCAGATACACCCAAAACTATATTCAATTACAACATACTACCCAAGAAACATAGAAACCTTTAGCATTATCTTTCAGAACAAACCATCATTGAGACAAGATCTAAGAATGAAAAAGGAACAATCAAATGTAAAAGGCAACTAAAGTCCCTAAGAAAAACTACTTACTAACGCGAAACTACCAACAGCTAAAATGTGTGGCCAATCCACTTGCGGAACTTGCGGAACCTTACTGAGGACACAACTTATAAGTTTACATAAGGACAAGTTCTTAGGGTGAAAGATCAAATGCAGTAGATGTCAGGGAAAACTAATTCGGACAGACCAAACTCACTTCAAGAATGAGATTAAATATTACTCATCAACACATACATGATCCCAAAACGAGACAAATTTCAATTAGTCAACATCCGGACATATGTGCGGAAACCGAGTCTCCAAAATTTCTTGTCTTCATCTCTATTAATGTGCAGACAATACTCCAGACCAAGCAAGAATTAATACGGAAAGTTCATGTATGAAAAAATGTAAACCACTTTTGAACAAGCTATAAAAAACATCAGAATTACACAATTCTCCTTTTTCTATGAATTAATTATTGTAGAATGTTTGCTTGGGCTCGTTCTTAAGTATGCTAAACTTCATGTAGCAGTTATCATCTATTTTATTAATTTCACACCTCGTTATCTCACTTACACCACACCTGGTTAATAAAGCCGGGATGCTTTAACATGTCCAAAGGGATGGGACTCGCATTAATTGATAACGTTATTCTCCGACAGAATAATCAACAATAAATATCTATAACACTTTTACGTAAACAATTATTATATCACTTATTCACATCTCTCTTTTCTAACTGTCATATCTCATACTCAATAGACAAAAGCCTTTATGTGACCTTTTCGAGTGACTGTCAAACGCGCGTACTATATGAGATTTGAGCTATCAATCTGTGCGTCAATGGATAGCGTTCTGAATCACATTCCTACTTTAAAAGCAAACTATTTTTATAACAACGACCAAAATAGACATAATTCGCGACACAATTCTATACACTTTTGAAAATCTAATGCGAAAATGATGAAGTGAATTCCCATATTTTAAAATACAATTCAATTCTATTTTAGTTCTATTATTTTTTCTATGCATTTTCAGCTTCATTTCTTCTTTTTCTCCGCTTGTTTGTATTAATAACAATATACAGACTGCCTATGGTATTTGAGGACATACCATATTTGGGGTCATTGCTGCATTTTTTGCTAGCTCTGTATAATCTTTGTTTCAAAAAATAATAATGGCAGACTCTCAGCTTACTCAAGAAATGAAGAAGCATGCTGTTATTGTGGTTATAAAGGTTGAACATAGTGATTTAGAAATATCTCGATTTTTAAAAGTTGCCAGATCTTTTGTCTACAAAGTTTGTAAGGAGTTAGAGACTGAAGATGGAAATGTATCATCAGTATCAAAGCATAAAAGGCATTCTAAACGCTCTGAACTCATCAGAACACCCGAATTTATCAAGCAAGTTAAGCAGGCCATTGATTATAATCCCATAAAGTTCATAAGATCAACTACAAAAGATCTCCATGTATCAGAAGGAACAGTCAGAAATGTTGTCCACGAAGATATCAGATATAAGTCTTCTATGATGAGGAAAGGTCAATTTGTCGGAAAAAGCAAAAGAAAATCACTACATCAGATCCAAAAGGTTCTTAAACAAATGAAAATCCAGCAGAAGAAGATTTGATTTGGTTTTTCTCAAACGGGAAAAACTTCGACCAAGATCGAAAACTTAACAGAAGAAATAGCAGATGGTTATGTGCAGGCCCTTTTGAAGTTCCAAGTGTTATGCATGCAAAATTTCCTGCAACTGTCATGGTTTTAGTGGTTGTCAACAATGAAGGACATGTGATGCCTCCTTACGTCCTTCCACAAGGCCTTAGAGTTGATTCTGCCGCCTACATTGAGGTCCTGGAAATAATTGTTAAGCCCTGGATAGACAGTGTATGCAATGGAAAGTCATATATGTTTCAGGAAGACTCTCACTGACTCTAGTAACACAGGAACGGATGGCTGAAAATTTTCATGATCACATAACCCCTAACATTTGGCCTCCTAATTCTCAAGATCTCAATCTATTGGACAATGGATTAAGAGAGAGATCAATGAAAACGCCCAAAACACTAAAGATTCTTTGAAGGCTGCCATAGTCAGAGTCATGTCCAAAATGACAAAATGAACCAGAACCACTTGATTCGAGCATGTACATGATTTAGATGTCGTATAGCAGTTGTTGAAACTGAAGGTGGCTTTATTGAATAACATTATTCTTATCATCATAGCAGTTTTTGATAAATAAGGTTATTATCTGTTATTATATATCAATTTTTTATAAACATAAATATGTCCTCAAACATCTTACGCACCCTGTATATAGATGTGTGTGTGTATACATTCGTAGTCTCTCTCTCTCTCTCTCTCTCTCTCTCTCTCTCTCTCTCTCTCTCTCTCTCACTCACACATATATATATATATTGGTTTATTTACGTCCCTATAACTTAGTGGTTCGACAAAAGTGAACAATAGGATAAATACCAAGTTTAAATTTGTTCAATAGAACTCTTCAAGGTGGTGCCCCAACATGTCCACGTCCCAATGACTGAAACAAGTCTAAATCTAAAATGATAATCTTCTGTCCCAAGACACGTAAACTCATAGGGCCGGTTTTGTGGTTTTTCTGGCGTATATATTCCCCGGTAGACAGGATCCCTTTCCGTCGCAGGAATACTCATTTTTGCCTGCTAAGTGGACTGGCGCAAAGTGAAATGAAGTGTGTCGCTCAAGAACACAACACTTCGCCTGGTTCAAGAATCGAAACCACAATCTTACAATTAGTACTTTAACCACTGGGCCTTACATCTCCACTAAAACAACTAAAAAGGTATAATATATGTAATACATACATATATATATATATATATATATATATATATATATGGCAGAGACACATTTACATGTATATTGACACAAAGGAAGAGTGCGAAAAAAGGGAGAGAAAGAAAAAGAGAGAGTTGACAGAAGGAAGATATAAGAACGTTAGGTTAAATGCGAAACAGCGTCTATCAAATATGAACTAGAAATACGAAGCAGACGTGCAGCATATATTTTCTCGTCTGAAATTCTAGTTTAACATATATTTGTGACTTTGATCACATGTAAGGAAAAGAAATAAATTAATGGAATTACGAACATGGTTGTACACCACACGCACACACACTCACAAGCACTCTCGCTATCTCACATGCTTAGCTACAGACACATTTCGCACACGCACATATACATGTATGTGAGTATGCGTACGTGTTTAGCTGTATACGTGTAAAAGCATACAGTAGTTCCTCCGCTTTTACACTTAACATTCTGTAAACGTAACACCGAACAACGATCGACACCAGATGTAATATAGTACAGGAGAAATGATAACAGGACGGAATTAGTAAGAAAATAACAACATACAATAGACAATACGGAAAACAGCATATCAAGCAGAAAGAAATCTTCATGTGATAAAAGACAAAAAAAAAAGATATCAAATGTTATATCGATTATATGACAAGTTTACAATAGATGTTTTCGTGTAACGTCCGTCTCTTGGTTGTGCTTGAGGTAGTTATCAAGAGACGAAAGTCAGTGTTACCTAACAATGTTTTTACCTTCGCTGATTTCATTGCGTCTATAGCATCGTTGTGGCATCACCATCACATCGCTTCTTGTATCACTGTTGTTTTGCTGTCGGCTTCCTTGTGACATTGCCATGACATCGCTATGGTATTACCATGTCATCGCTATGGCATAGTGCGTGTTTATTTATCTTTTGACCGTGGTGTACATGTACGCACACACACACACACACACATACACACACACACACACACACACACATACAAACATGCATAGCCAATAATACATGCTTAAATAGAAATATAAATATGTATGTTTACATAAACACACGTATATATTAAGAAAATACATTATATATATATATATATATATATATATATATATATATACATATATATTGTATGTGTATATATGTGTGTGTATATATGTCTATATATATATATTTTTTCTCGCTCTTTTAAAGCTTAGCCAGGCTCATGGGCCCGGATCCCGGTTTCTATGGCGTATGTGTCCCCCCCCCCCCCTCAACCAGCTGGACAGGACGCCAGTCCATCGCAGTTTTACTCAAGAAACAGGAAGAAAGAGTGAGAGAAAATTGGGGCGAAAGAGTACAACAGGGGTCGCCACCACCTCTCTGCCGGAACCTCGTGGAGCTTTAAACGTTTTCTCTCAATAAACACACACAACGCCTGATTCGGGAATCGATACCGCAGTCCTTCGACCGCGAGTCCGCTGCCCTAACCACTGCGCCATTGTGCCTCCATATATATTCATTCATACATACACATATAGTTACACATACACACCTACATGCAATAAATATATGATGTATGTGTATATATAATGATTGATACTCATATAACATATATATGTATATATATATATATATATATATATATATATATATATATATGTGTGTGTGTGTGTGTGTGTTTGTGTGTGTGTGTGTGTGTGTGTGTGTGTGTGTGTGTGTGTGTGTATGCATATATATCTGTGTGTGTGTGGATATTATGTTGTAGTGTATTTTATTTTATTATGTGAATGGTTTAGAGATGTGTGTCCACGTCTGTGTGTATCATATTCTGTTATGGACATACGTTTCGATATCAGTGTGGACCGAACATATACGTGTGTGTACTTATGTAACTCTGTAATCAAACATATTTCCATATGTTTTTGTCTCTGTCTGTGTATATATATGTACCTCTGAACGCATGAGCGCACTCTTTCTTTCATATCATAGGTGATTATCCCCTCTACAGCACTGTGACATCATGATCTTCCCGATTATCGTTTCTGCGAATTGCATGGTGCAGTGCTTTTAGCCACTACATCACGCCTCATATATAGATTGCATCGTGATTTCATTTTTCGGACAACTGCTTATGATGTGAGTCACATCTTTGGTGTTCATTCCTTAGTCAGTATCGGCTGTCACATCTTCGCGTTTTATCTAATCCCTATCTCTTTTCTGCTACAGGCGTTTTTTCTTTCTTTTGGTTTTTTTTTTTTTAATGTATGTTACTGGACTGCATATATGACAGCTGTAGGGCCAAAATAAACTACTAATCTAGTTTCTGTTGTACTGTTTACCTGAGATTTCCAAATAAGAAGCCGTTGAATGGCTCTCTTTTACTCTCTCTTACTTGTTTCAGTCTTTTGACTCTGGCCATGCTGGAGCACCGCCTTTAGTCGAGCAAATCGACCCCAAGACTTATTCTTTGGAAGCCTAGTACTTATTCTATCGGTCTCTTTTGCCGAACTGCTAACTTTCGGGGACGTAAACACACAAGCATCGGTTGTCAAGCGATGTTGGGGGGACAAACACATACACACAAACACATATACATATATATATATATATACATATACATATATACGACGGGCTTCTTTCAGTTTCCGTCTACCAAATCCACTCACAAGGCGTTGGTCGGCCCGAGGGTATAAGACACTTGCCCAAGATGCCACGCAGTGGGACTGAACCCGGAACCATGTAGTTGGTAAGCAATCTACTTACCACACAGCCACTCCTACGCCTATTTACAAATAATAACTATTTCTTATTTTAACACAAGACCAGCAATTTGAAAAAAAGGAGCTAGTCGATTTTATTGATCCCAGCATTTAAGTACTTATTCCATCGATCTCGAAAAAACGAAAGGCAAAGTCGACTTCGGCAGAATTTGCGCGCAGAGCATAAAAATTGAAATGTTCGTTACGCATTTTCTCCGGCAAGCTAACGATTCTGCGAACTCACCGCCTCACTGATGATAATTTAATTTTTGTGGTGAAGCTGTAAACTTGTGAGGTTGTGTATCTCACGTTATCAACTATGTAATAGGCAAATGTTGATGCTTAAAATTTAATGGACGCAGTCTAAAGAACATGATGTGGCATTGAAAGTTTGTTAAATCGATGTTAAGACTCTAGCTCCTTAGTTTCAGTTTTAGGCAGGAATGGTTAGAATCACTAATGACCTGGAAATTTTCAGGAATAGTTGTATGTCTTTAATATCCGTGAACTCTGCTCTCATCAAATGACCCAAATGTTTGTATTAAATTGCTACAGCAAACACATTGTAGGTCATTCATATATTGTATGCAGAGAGCTTCAAAAACTACATTTAAAAGACAAAAATCCAGATATGATATTCCCTGGTTAAGCGTTTTTCGTCCAGTTGCAATTGTTCTATCAATGGAATTGTCAGGCTTTTGATAGGGTTGATGTATGGCCAGATTGTCGTTTTCCTTTGTTTAACAGTTGGTAATATTTGTACATACTTTCAGGTCATCAACGAACAAGTTATGCATCAAATTGGTGTTTCTGCTTTCTTGTGAAAAATCACTTGGCCTTCAGATGATTTTAATCAAAAGGATGAAAGATTCACTGTAAGTATAAATAAGTTACACAAACATATACTCTTGCGATCCGTTATTGTGTCAGAGACTATACAACTCCTTACTGCAAATAACATTAGTTTGACAGCCTACAACTAAGCCAGGTCGTCCATGACTTTGGTTATTGTCTTTAGAAGGGGTTTCGAAGGAGCTTCTAGCATCCACGAATTGAATCCTTTTATATGTACGCATGTATGTATGTATATCAGTTGAGAAACGTATGATTCTTCCAGGATAGGTGCTTAGAGACAGTGATGCATACACACATACATTAGTAATGTTTACATATGCATACATATAGGACTGTTAATACGAGTAACTCAATAAGATTGCGTATGCATATGTATAACGGTATGCGTTATTTTAGTTCGATGTCTGAAAGAATCTATGCAATAACGTATACAAAAATATGTTTGTGTGTGTGTGTGTGTGTGTGTGTGTGTGTGTGTGTGTGTGCTTGTGCATAAACTGCTTTTGTATGAGCACATACGCGCAAGTGTTTATGCGTGTGTGCTCGTGCGTTTGTGTGTGATGTGTAAGCGCTTGTGTGTTCGTTGTTTTGTAAGCACTTTCAAAAGAATAGAAGTCAGATATCACCAACTTAATTCTTTTAAGTCAGATGACTGAGTCAAGTGTTATTAATAATGTCAGAAAACAAATAATGTTATAACGTATATATATATATTTTTTTTTTTGTGTAGGATTTGCAAATACGAAGAAGTGGATAAATAAGAACGAGGATCAGTGTATGCGCGCGAGCGTGTGTGAGCCTAAGGATATGTTTTTGTGTTTCTATGTGTGACGGCAAGATATTGTTATATAACATAATATATGAATATGTATTTGTAATTATAAGTGTATGTTTGAGTGTCTGTGTGAGCGTGTATATATATATATATTTATATATATATATATATATATATATATATATATATATATATATATATATATATATATATATATGTATATATATACATATATATATATATATATATATATATATATATATATGTATAAAATTATACATTTTGTAAATATATATTTTATATAATACATAATTATATAAATATACATATACACGAAGGTATATATATATATATATATATATATATATATATATATATATATATATATATATGTTATTATTATGGATTGCCGTCTATATTTGTATTGTATATAGATGCATACATGAAAACATACATACACACATACATACATATATACACAGGCACATTTATTCATACATTTTATACACACATTCGTACAAACAAACACAAAATATACGAGTGATTGTTAAGTACGTAACTTATGTTATCTTAAGCTTGTATATACATTCGAGTTTCGCAAAAATAAATAAATAGATAAATGAATAAAATGAAAGATTGTAAATATTTTATCTTGAAATATATAAACTTATCATTTCGTTTTATTTATTTATTTTTTGTTTTTATAAATACAGTAGCAAAATAGAATAATCTAGGAGAATAAAAGTCATCCAGCGTTGAAGATGTCACACAGATTTCAATGCTAAACATATTTAAGTGCAAAAAAATTTCAATAGAATTGTCTTTGGTCTTAGAATGATCCAGAAGTTTTCATTTTGATCCGTGGTAGAAATATTCTTGTTGACTTTTTTGTTTAGATTTTCCAGCTATTCAGGTTTAGCAACTGGTTACTCTTAGATATTTACAGTTATCGCATGAATCGAAGTGTGTATATACACAAATATAAACGCATGCACAGGCATCCTTCAAGTATACATACGCAGGTACATTTTTCTATCTATCTATCTATCTATCTATCTATCTATCTATAGGCGCAGGTCTGGCTGTGTGGTAAGTAGCTTGCTCACGATCCACATGGTTCTGGGTTCATTCCCACTGCGTGACACCTTGGGCAAGTTTCTTCTACTATAGCCTCGGGCCGACCAAAGTCTTGTGAGTGGATTTGGTAGACGGAAACTGAAAGAAGCTCGACGTATATATATATATATATATATATATATATATATATATATATGTGTGTGTGTGTGTGTGTGTTTGCCCCCCCCCCCCAACATCGCTTGACAACCGATTGTGGTGTGTTTACGTCCTCGTAACTTAGTGGTTCGGCAAAACAGACCGATAGAATAAGTACTAGGCTTCCAAAGAATAAGTCCTGGGATCGATTTGTTCGACTAAAGGCGGTGCTCCAGCATGGCCGCCGTCAAATGACTGAAACAAGTAAAAGAGTATCTATCTATCTATCTGTCTGTCTGTCTGTCTATCTATCTATCTATCTATCTATCTATCTATCTATCTATCTATCTCTTCTGACGGACGTGCTGTCACATCGGCTGCAGAGGTAAACCTTTTTTTGACCTTATATTGCCCACATTTGTTTAAAAATATAATCTGTGCGAAGCACCCAAGCTTCATTTGTGTATTTTTTCGAAGGGAGGAATTGGCCCCTAGGGGCAGTTCCAGCCCCATCAAAATATAAATTTTTTCTCGGCATTTGGAAAAATGTCGAGAAACATTGTTTTGGAACGCTGTTCCAGTCCGTTCTTCGAACATCACTTCTCTAGCCTTGGAACGCTAGAGAAGAAAAAGAATGAAAACTGCACGCGCACACAAAAAGAAATTTCTAAGAACGTCATCAAAACAGCAACCACACATATTGACAGCCCTCTCACCACCACCACCACCACCAATATGAAAGTTATGTCTGCTACGATCACCACCGGCAACAGCAGCAGCAGCAGCAGCAGCAGCAGCAACAACAACAACAGCGACAACAGTGCATCAAAACCAACCACGACCAAAGTCTCTGCTACTACAGCAGTCTCCACAGCTACCGACACCACCACCACCACCACCACCACCACCAGCGACGACAACAACAAAAGAACAAACTTTGCTGATGCACTCAGACAAAAAAAAAAACAATTTTGCACTTCACAACAAAAGAAATTCAAGAAACAAAAAAACTATTAAGCCAACAAGGACCAAAACTAAAATTAAAAATACCTCAAAAAATCATTCATGATGTACAAAAACAAACTATCACATACAAAATTTTGAACACAAAAACAAGAAAACCAGAGCAACCAGCAACAGAAATTATTGAACAATGTTTGTATCCCATATTAGCCCACAAAAACTACATAAATTGGGGGAACAGTTTCGCCAGCGTGCAAGTTAGATTTGACAGCGAAAAGAAAGCGAAAAAGTTATCCACGCTGACTCTTCGTTCCGAAAATATAATATTGGTGCCCACGTACCTTGGACAAAGGGTAACCAAAGTATCGATAAAAAATGTCCCTCCAGAAGTGGAACCACAATGGCTGTTATCAGCTATTTGTTATCACATGGAGGGAAATATAAACATTCTAGAAACTACTGCATTAAAGCAGGAAGACTGGAATGGAAAAAAATTCGATGTCCTGTTACAGATTACACAGGAAGAATCAAAAGAAATTCCAACTCAAATTGAGCTGCCAGACGGCCACACCCTCTACGTTGTGGTAGAAGGTAGAAGGCCTCGATGCTACCTGTGTGGCATCGAAGGGCACCTCAATAAAGATTGCCCAACAGCAACAGATAACAAAAAACAACAAGAAGGAAAAACAGCCAAAAAAGGACCCCTACTATCCACACCACCACCAACACAAAGAACGAGCAAAAGGAGCAAGACAGAAGAATCCCACAAACCAAACCCGCCTACACCAACAAATGTACCCGAAAAAACACAAACAACAACTACAAGAACTAAGGAAACTGTAAAAGCAAAAGACAATACAAAAACTAACTCTCCTCCCACATCACATACACCACAAGCAGATAATCAACAACCATCAACAACACACCTACTTCAACAAACAAACACACAAGCACACGACATGCCCTTACCCCCTTCCGATTCCTCAGAAGACTCGTCCGAGGACGAAAGTAGCAGTAGTGAGTGGCAAATAGCCCGAAAAGGACGGAGGAAAAGGAGTAAAAAAAGAACCAAACCAAATGCAAACACCAACAAAGCAGGGAGATATACATCTCCCGAAACCATCGTCTCCAAACATACCACAAACAACATCAACACCACAAGAACACATACAGAAAACATGCTCACAGCAATAGACACTACAAACACAGAATTAATGAACTACATAAATACAAAAACAAACATAACAAAAAACAACATCAAAACAAACAACCACCCATACACGACGCCACCTAATCATATAAAAATTTACCATATCATGCCAACATTACACCACACTTTAAAATCCCTCTACCCCAATGCGGTAGGGGGATGCCAAAAATATTTAGCCAAGAAACTTTACAACAGCCTCCTTAACGAACGTTCAAAGGAAAAAACAACCGAACTTTCGAACGGTAAGTAACTCTTTGTTTCTTTTTAAGCAGAGCGTTACTTGCGTTAATTTCGTAAATAAATTTTTTCAATTAGTGACATTAATGCCCGAGGTTACCGTGGTCTTTTCGTAGGTTTTTCTTTCCACGGATAACCTCCCCATTTCTTGGGATTTTTTTTTTTTTTTACATACCCCAAACGTTTTCGATACCTTTTGATCGTTATCCCCATTTTTTCTCGTCCCCTCGAAAAGAAAAACTCTACATTGTATTTGTCCCATCTATGTTGATCCCTGTGTGGCTAATAAAGAAATCTATCTATCTATCTATCTATCTATCTATCTATCTATCTGTCTGTCTGTCTGTCTGTCTGTCTGTCTGTCTGTCTGTCTGTCTGTCTGTCTCTCTCTCTCTCTCTCTCTCTCTCCCTGTCTATCTGTCTGTCTGCCTGTCTCTGTCTCTCTCCCCCTCTCTCTCTATCTATCTATCTGTCTGTCGGTCTGTCTAGTGAAGGCGTGTGGCTCAGTGGCTTTGTAGAAGGAATTCGACTCAGACCTCCTATGTGAAGATAATCTCTCCCCTTTCTCTCACTAGCCACAAAAACTTGAAAGCTGAATGGTTATTAGTCGCACTCTTCCTACTGTGACTAAGACGTTAAAAAAGAGATCTTGAGTCAAATATATGTGTCATCTCATTCTAAACTATACATAACCGAAAATGTTGTAGCTTGTAGTGCAAGCGAAAGCAACGTTTGTTAATGTTTCATCTTTATTTCAATTTATAATCGTATATATATATATATATATATATATATATATATATATATCAGAACTGCATCGTTAAGACATAAGTTCTTATTATGGACGTATACCACTGAATACTCGAATGGTGATTCAGAATTCCATTCTAGCAGATTTTTGAAATTATAATTTATATACAAGCAGTATATTCATAAGTTACATTATTACATCTAATCTATTCATTTACCGGGATGTCATTTAGTCACATTTTTCGTCATATTTCACTTTGGTTCTCAATCAGGGAATTGTGAATATTGAGAGTAAATCTTTCACTGACTGTACAATAACACTATCTATCTATCTATCTATCTATCTATCTATCTATCTATCTATCTATCTATCTATCTATCTGTCTGTCTGTCTGTCTGTCTATGTGTCTGTCTACCTATCTATCTATGTCTGTCTATCTCTGTCTGTCTCTCCTCTCCCTCCTCTCCCCCTCTCTCTCTATATATATATACACATACATACCACATATATGTGTGTATGTATATGTGTGCGCGCGCGTGTGTCGCTCTCTTTATATACGCATACATATAGACATGCATGTATGTGTGTAAAGTGAGAGAAGAGAGAAACGTGGTAGAAAGAGAAAGTGAGAGAGAGAGAGAGAGAGTGAGAGAGAGAGAGAGATAGATAGATAGATAGATAGATAGAGAGAGAGAGAGAGAGAGAGTAAGAGAAAGAGAGAAATTTTTCATAATATCTCCAAAGAAAAATAAGATAGTCAGGAAGTTGGAAGATGGCAAGACAAAGAAAATCAGACTATGATATTAATATAAAGCAAAGCAATAGCATTCAAGACACTACTCTTATCGATGACAACAATTATGCCGTTTCTTTACTAACCGCGTAATATATATGATCTTTCCAGTATGTGTCGTGTACTCAGGGGAAATTTATTCCGAACGTTCTTCTTGCCACTCGAAAACACCTTTACAAACAAGTTCGCTATTGATTTGTTTGTCGCTGTTATGTGCTTCTTGCTATATCCGTATAGGTTTTTGTTG
>NC_142932.1:105956079-105963579 GCF_046866305.1 Octopus bimaculoides | reverse complement strand
TATTAGAATGCTATAAATGAATTGTGATTTCAAATTAAAATTAAAATACCGCCAAGCTTTCTGTCCGACGTTCCATCAATTCTTCTATTCTATAACGACGTTTGATGATATATAGCAATAGCACAAGATACTACTTCCAGGGAGGGTTACAGTCGATTAAATCGACACCAACTCTAGACTAAAACAATACCTATTTAATCGGCCCTGTATGGATCAAAGGCATTGCCAAACCAGTAAAGAGACTTTAATTAAATGCTGCAAATACATTGCTGGATACTCTTGTGAATTCATTATGTTATGTCTCAAGCTACTGCTATTTAGAACCTTCGGATGATCTCTACTCGACTCCTACCACGGTCAGACTACCTCTATTTATATGTCTTGGGCGATCCTATTTCTTCGCTTGGGGGCGTCGACACAACACATTAATCTAAGATATTGATAATATTTTGGTTTCAAATTTTGGCACAAAGCCAGCAATTTTGGGAATGGGAGTAAGTCGATTACATAGACTCCAGTGCTCAACAACTACTTATTTTATCGATCACCGAAAGGTTGAAAGGCGAAGTCGACCTCGGCAGAATTTCAGCACAGGACATAAAGATGGAGAAATGCCGCTAAGCGTTTTATCCGGTGCTGAAACAATTCTGCCAGTTCGCCGCCTTAGATCATGATAATATAGTAGCCATAAATATACGTAGAGTTAACGTTTAAACATTGTAAACTGTTCAAATGTGGATACTTCAAAGCGACTAGTTTCATATAACATAAAGATTAAACTTCGTTGTGGGTGAGATTAAAATAAGATATTAGGGTCTATTCAATCGACAATATTCCTACTCTTTCCTTTTACAATTGGCGTTATGTCCTGCTAAAAATAAAGCCATTATTATGAATATCCGTTTAAGGCGGCGAGCTGGCAGAAACATTAGCATGCCGGGCGAAATGCTTAGCGATATTTCGTCTGCCGTTACGTTCTGAATTCAAATTCCGCCGAGGTCGACTTTGCCTCTCATCCTTTTGGGGTCGATAAATTAAGTACCAGTTATGCACTGGGGTCGTTGTAATCGACTTAACGCCTTTGTCTGTCCTTGTTTGTCCCCTCTATGTTTAGCCCCTTGTGGGCAATAAAGAAATAAGAATTATTAGCACGCCGGGTAAGGGCATTTGAAATTCCGCTGAGATCGACTTAGCTTTTCATTCCTTCGGGGTCAATAAAATAAGTACCAGTTGAGTACTGGAGTCGATGTAATCGACTTAACCCCCACTTCGCGAAAATTGCTGGCCTTGTTCCAAAATTTGAAACCCTTATTATGAATATCAGTTGAAACTGTGCTGAGCTCAACTTTGCCTTTCATCATTTCGAGGTTGATAAAATACAATACCAGTCATGCACTGGTATCGACAAATCCGCTTCCTTCAAAATTGCTTGACTTATAATACCAAAATCAGAAACCATTTAGGCTGCGAGATGGTTGAATGGTTAGAACGTCGGAAAAAATTACTTGCAATATTTCTTCTGGCACTTTACGTTCTCAGTTCAAATCCCATCGAGGTCAACGCTGCCTGTCATTGCGAGAACGATAAAGTACCAAGTTAAATACTGGGATCAGTTTTGTCGACTAAATTCCTCTTCTAAAAACTGCTGGTATTGTGTCTAAATGAATATTTGATGTGTGTTAAGGCGGTAAGCTGGCAGAAACGTTAGCACGCCGGGCGAAATGCTTAGCGGTATTTCGTCTGCCGCTACGTTCTGAGTTCAAATTCCGCCGAGGTCAACTTTGCCTTTCATCCTTTCGGGGTCGATTAATTAAGTACCAGTTACGCACTGGGGTCGATGTAATCGACTTAATCCGTTTGTCTGTCCTTGTTTGTCCCCTCTGTGTGTATCCCCTTGTGGGCAGTAAAGAAATAAGAAATTCTTATAATGGATGCGAAGTATTTTTCAGATATCCTCAAGAAGAAGAAGGAGTTCTGTCTCTAGCACAAGACCAACTAGATCCCAAATCTGTTGATTAATTTGTTTTATAACAATGAAACTTACGCTAGAAGAATCGAAGTTACACTGCCTTCGTGTAAAGTTTGGATACGTTAACCGCAGGTGTAAAATATTCAAGATATCTGGAAGATGTCTTATAATGTTTGAAAGAAGCTTTAGATCTCCAAGATCAAATAGAAGATAAGCAAATAAAGAGACGTTTAAAGCAATATTACAGAATTTTAAGAGATTTCAGATGTTTAATGATTGATAATCTATCATAGATGTTCAAAGGAGACAGAAGACAAACTTAATAAAAAAATATTTGAACTCGTGGTATTTTTAAGAGTTTCTACTCGCCATAAACATCATCAAAATGTCTATATATATCGAAAGGTGGGTATAAAGTGGTGGCGAAAGTTGCGAAGTCGTTAGAGCGTTGGAAAAATTGCATATCAATTTTCATATCTGCTCTGAGTTCAAATCCTCTCTTGGTCGACTTTGATTTTCATTCTTTCAGGGGTCAACAAATAAAGTACCAGTCCAGGGCGATGGACTAGCGAATTGGTCAGAGTTTGCGCTGGCTTTTTGCGCTCTGATGGCAATGCCTACAGTGACATTGCTTGCATAGGATTTTGCTTTACCTTTGGAGTACAACTGTACTGCGCAGAGAGAGAGAGAGAGAGAGAGAGTTGAATGTATGAGCAACTGCTCGTCGTCCTTTAAAAACAGGCCTGTCTCATCCCTGTGCGTAAGGGAAAAACATTGCTGGTTCTGATCCGTAGTCTCACCACACGTACAGAGGTATTGATATGCGTATATATATAAAAGTATAATACAAAAATATAGAACGAAGGGGTAAACTTTTTTATCACGTAGTCAAGAAAGACAGAGCCCATAACACTTTTCAGAATTTCCGACACGCGTAGAAGTGAGAGGGGTATCGTTAGACAAAAGACCGGACCAGAATTCTTACATCAGAGTAGACTCCACTTTCATCAGCAAAGGTCCGAGTGACATTGTTAAATCGTGTGGCGTTCTAAACGTAGAATCCAAATAGAGGACTAAAGAATCTAGGCCTCTGAAGATGTTCCCAGGATTTAGAATTCCTAACAAATATGTTGGATCTTAATTGCTTGAGTTAACTTAGTTATTGACTGATGTTTCTGTTATCACTCTGAATAAACAAAATGGGAAATCTGTCCTGGGAAAATTTGATCTCGGAATGTTGAACTAAATTTTAAAAGTAGTTTAGCTTACTGCTTTACTAGTTGTGCCACTCCACTACACACAAACAAACTCCAAATTAACGAACCAACGAAGGAGTCTGTATGTGTTCACTTTACTTGCTGGAAATAATAGGCAATTCTTTCTCAAATAGCACTCCGCCGTTTTAAGTAATGAAAACAGATAATATATGGCAGTCAAAGATGAGAGGGTCACGGCTGAAATGCTTTACATCATAGTTCTGTGTTCGATCAGGGATGATCTAGAACGGGAATTATTAACAGCGACATTAACATCAAGACAATCAAACTATTAATCTTTACGTACAATAACGATAAACGTCGCCCTTTCAAAGCCTAGCCAGGCTCATGGGCCCGGTTTCCCGGTTTCAATGGCGTATGTGTTCCCCAGCTGGATGGGACGCCAGTCCATCGCAGCGTTACTCATTTTTGCCAGCTGAGTGGACTGGAGCAACGTGAAATGAAGTGTTTTGCTCAAGAACACAACTCGTCGCCCGGTCCAGGAATCGAAACCACAATCTTATGATCATGGTGCTGACACCCTAACCACTAAGCCACGCGCCTCCACAATCTCTACGTACATATAACTGTTTTATTTAATTTTTTTTCTGGTAACTACTGCTGCAAACCAAATTGTACTGATTCTGTGATACTGTCATTTAGCTTCACGAATATTAATAATATGAATGGCGTGAGCATCACTCAGACTAATGACCGCCAACTTTAATTTCTCCGATAGTCTTGTCTAAGAAACAAATCAATATTCTTTCACTCAGATATATGTGTTCGTCTTTCTGTTTATCAGCCGACTGTCTGACGTTCTTCGCCATCTATGTTTATCTATGGATGTCTGTTTTGCAATAATTTAGATTCTTCCATTCTTACACACTCGCAGAAACATATACACACATACAACATAGAGGTATACATATATACACATTCACATATACGCATGTTTATTCATACAAACAAAAACACGCTCACTCGTATTTAATTTCATATATAACCACACACGTACATACATACACACGTACGAACGCATAAGTGTACTCACAAAAAAAAGTAAATTTATATATACACAAATACATCCAGACAACCATTCTTTTCTACTCTAGGCACAAGGCCCGAAATCTTTTGGTGGGTGAGGGTGCCAGTCGATTAGATCGACCCCAGTACGCAACTGGTACTTAATTTATCGACCCCGAAAGGATGAAAGACAAAGTCGAACTCATACAAAATTCATTAGATAATGTAGTACGAAATATATTGTGTACTCTCACTATCACCAAAAGGTGTTGTGATGTCGAATAGATTACAATGCCCTTGATTATAACTCTGCTCAAACAGCGCAGACCTGTGGTTAAATAACAACAAAAAGATCAACGCTAGTAGACAGTCGCTAATACACACACGCACACACACATACGCACACATAAACACACGCATAATCACACATATACACACATACACACACATACACACGCACACACATACACACACGCACGCACGCACACACACATACACACACAGATACACACAGACGCACACACATACACATACATACACACGCACGCACACATACATTCACACACAGAAACACACACGCAACACACACGCAACACACACGCACATACATACACACACATACATACATACATACATACACACACAGGTAAACACATACACACACAGATACACACAGGCATATATATACACACACATACATACACGCATGCACACGCACACAAACATACACACGCGCGCGCACGCACACACATACATACACATGCACACCCATACACTCACAAACACACAGAGACATGCACACACAAACACACAGAGACATGCACACACAAACACACACAAACACACACACAAACACACATAGAGGTACGCACATACACAAACACACACACACACACACACACACACACACACACACACACGACACTACATTCAATTCCTTGCTCACGGAATTGTTACCCCTTTTCTCTTTCGCATCCGACATTCCTCATCTCTAATCTTCTCCCTGTTTCAGTCTTCGTGTCTGTCTTTCCCTGACACACACACTTTCTCACCCTCTCTCTCTTTCTCTTTCTTACATATTCTTTCTTTTTGTCCCTCTCACTCGCACTCCTTCTTCCGCACCCCCTCCCTTTCACTGTATGGTCAACTTGTATTTGTACGTTTCGTTACATTTTTACTGCCAAACCCAAATCGCTATTGACTTTTCATTCATTAGTTTTACAAAGATTACATTTCCAGTTCAACACAACCACCAAAACCACCACCGCCACCAGCACCACCACCAGCAACACCACAAAAACCACCACCACCACCATCAGAGACAAACAACAACAAAAATAGATTCAACATAATCAACATAAACTACAGTAATACAATAATGTACTAACACAATAATATAATACAACTACAAGATACACACACACATTAATATATACATATATATGTATACTATATATACACACACACATATATATAGAATATATGTATATATATAATATATATATGTATTGCGTTATATCAGCTAAGCGTAAAACTCAGCTCGAGGGAATATCGATTTTTAAAAATTAGGAATGAAACATCGAGTTTATAAAGAAGATATAAGAAAGGTATACAGCAAGGGATTTGGTGGCTATCATGCCTTATGACGTGATCGTATCTACACTTCACCGCAAAGAACTGGGTACCAGTCACAAGGGGAACTTTGTACATAATGATGATATATTGAACTACAGGAGACGTCTGCGTGCTTGCTTGATTTGCTTCACATAACAGCCAAGTCTTCCTCTTCTCGGCTGTGTCGTTAAGGAACTCGTTCTGTAATGCCTTGTAAGTGAATTTGATAGACGGAAACTCTGGAAGCACATGGTATATTTATATATATATATATTTATGTGTGTGTGTGTGTGTGTGTGTGTGTGTGTGTGTGTGTGTGTGTATACATGTATGTATATCTTGCATTTGTATTCATGTAACGTTTCTCTGCTTTTTTTTCCATCCTTGTTATCGTATACATTCGCTGCCATCTTCCAAGGAATCTAATGCTCTTAGCTTATTTTTTCCTTGGGGCTGGTCAGATTGGAGCAATCTCGAGTATAACCAGCCGAAATTGCTAAGATAATCTGGGACTTGACCGAGGATAGAAAACTCCGAATGACCCGTCCTTGTTTTCCTTGTATCGTCTGTCTGGATTGTCTGGATATTTTGTTGTCCCTTTTTTGTATCACCTAACTGTCTGGATGTTTTGCGTTCTTGTTCCATTTTCGTATTTTTTATATATGAAATATAGCGGCGTACGTATACTTTGCTCTCTATAAAACATATATATATATATATATATATATATATATATATATATATATATATATATTATATATTTGTATATGTGTGCGTGTAGGTGTGTATGTGTGTATGTGTGTGTATGTGTGTGTGTGTGTGTGTCTTTGTCCCCTCCACCGTTTGACAACGGCTTTTGGTTTGCTTACGTCCCCGTAACATAGCGGTTGAGCAAAAGTGACTGATAGAATTAGTAGCAAATAAGTATTCGGGTCGATTTGTTCGACTAAAACTATTGGAGGCGGTGCCCCAGCACGGTCCCAGTTCAATGAGTGAAACAAGAAAACGATAAAAGAGCAACATAGGAAGGAGAAGAACCTTCTCTATCCTATGCTATCTGACCAGAAATGCCCTTGGGAGAAACAACAACAACAAAGACAACAAAAACAAAAACAACAAAAATGTCTCTGGCAAAAGCTTTAAGGACAAATTATATGAGAATGAGATGTTGTGATGGTAATTCCTATCCGATATAGTTTAATGCCATATATTACTGGAACTTTGTACTTTACCATTCTCCTTTTGACATTCTATTAATACTAGATTCTATTCATTATGCTTTGTTATTGTTGTGATTAAAGATTTTGAGATCAAGTCAGACCTGATCCTGTAGACTTATGATTAATCCTATCATCTTTTCTATTCAGAACGTGGTCATGACTACATGTATGTATGTATGTATGTATGTATGTATGTATGTATGTATGTATGTATGTATGTATGTATGTATGTATGTATGAGTCTTGGATCTAGGTTAGAAACCGGCTCTTTCTCTATAGCCAAGAAATCTTGAAATGAAACTGAACAATGACATCCATCCATCCATCCATCCATCCAAGGCTCCTTTATTGGAATATCATCAACAACAGGGCATTTTTGTTGTAGATACGTATGTATGTATTTATGTATGTATGT
>NC_142932.1:105933579-105938579 GCF_046866305.1 Octopus bimaculoides | reverse complement strand
CTACACACATCTCCCTACTGCTAATAATAATAATAATAATAATAATAATAATAATGATAATTGGGTGTTTTTTTTATTTGCTACAAGGGCTATGAATGATAGGGACATTGCTAGGAGACATTTACCAAGAACAGTGGGAGGTTACGCATTATCGATTAGGATAAAGAATCGTTAATAATTAATGATTTCTAATTTTGGTATAAGGCCACCTATATTTAGGAAGAGGTGGGCGCGGGTGAAGGTGCTGAATCGCAGTAGATTTTTACCGATATCCCTCCTCTAACTATATAAACTAGTGGTAGTCACAAGCCTAAGAGGGTGGGGGTGGGAAAGGGGGGGGAGGGTGTCAACTCCCACTTTGTTTCGAAGTCTGCAAGAAAGAGTAGCCAAATTCTTCTATCAAATAATACTCAACTGTCTTTAAAAAAAAAAAAAATCAAACAAAAAGCAACAAAAACAAACAATAAAAAATAAACATGAAGTTAATGATATATTCGATAAATTAATCTTAGATGTAAAAAAAAAAGGTGATGAATGTGACGGTAGGAATCCATTTGTTACCAATTCGCTCGAGTGGGGTTAAACTCTGGATATATAACAACAACAACAACAACAACAACAAAAACAGCAGCAACGCCAAATACTAATCATTTTCATAGTTGGAATTCATGTTCGAGTTTAAGATATTCTACCTAAAATACTCCAAGAACTCGCTATCTTTCTTCTCCCCATGATCCATCTTTTCGAATGAGAATAAGAATTCTAATTTCTTACAAATTTATGGGAGGTAGTCGTCGATTGTATTATCCCTGGTACATACCTAGCACTTTATTTTATTGAAGCCAGAAAGATAAGAATCGGCTTGATTTGATCTCTGATCACAAAGGTTTGGGAATGAATACCACAAGGCTTCGGCGCACTAACGTAACTGTAGCAATAGTTTCTATTAGAAACACAAAGCTACTTTTGAGGAGAACGCATGGTCGGTTCTACATGTAGTTTATTTTATCGATCTCTTAAGGACGAAAAACCAAGATAACCCTAGCGGAATTGAGTGAAACTAAATACGAATCTAAATACAAGTTGTTTCAGCCGATACTCAACAGATACTTTCATCGGCCTTCATTGATAATAATAATTTTCTCTCAGTTTTAGGTGAGAAATATTATCCAATAAATCGACAGCAAGGCTTGACCAGTACTTATCTTATTGCCAGTTAAAGTAAAGTTAATTACAGTTCAGATAGACGGAAGTGACGCAGCCAACAAACAAGCTATGCCATGCAGTAAAAGTACATCTTTCATATATATTAATAGCTTTATCACTAGTGAAAATCGAGAACTATCTGCTCACAAATAGTGAACTGAGAAGTGATTTGTTAGCCTATATACTTTATTGCATTCGGTTATAGAAATCTCTATAACAGAATGCAATTAAATGCTCGCCTGATGATCCATGCCGGTTAGGCATCGAAATGCACTTGCAACATCCAATACTGATTTCCAAATAATTACAATGATGAAACAAACGTAGAAACTAATGATCTATACCTGTGCTTATCTTAATTTTCCTCTCTATATAAGCTTCTCTTCTGAGCGCCTTCTGCAGCGATGAGGGTTCATCTTGCATCTCAGCTAAAAATTTGTCAAGACTTTCTTTAAATATCCCCACATCTACACCTTTTCCTGTTATGACGGGCCAGTCACAGATTGTTATATCCAGTTAACTTGTAGATTCCAAGCAGTATGTCTCTCCAGGTGTGTAATTGTTGCTGTTAGTATTTGTAAAAGGTCAATGCAGAAAAGATTTTATGCAATTATAAAATCTGTTAATTGTTCGTACGCGTTAGTTACTTCTTCACGCAGCTCGAAAAAAATATTTTCATTCACCAGCAACGAGGATACAACAGTAGCTGCCGCAACTACCACCACGACAAACAACATCCGCGACAAATGTCTAGGTTATCTCCCTTCTTTTCTTATCCGGAATGAGTTATTAAGATAAATTATTTATCATCATTAATGATGTAGTTTTAACTATTAAAAAATTCCTCAGCTCAGTACCAACGACTCTGCTGACAGGTTTTTATTATTCTTTTATTCTGTATTTGTTTCCGTCATTGGACTCTGTTCATGCCGGGACACCTTTTCGAAGAGTTAAGTCAAACCAATCAACCCCAGAACATATTCCTTTGAAGTCCAGTATTTATTCTCTCGATCTCTGCCGAACACACTCGCACCATGATGACGTGAAGTGCGACTGGACTCTAAAATACGTAGTTGCGAAACAAACTTCTTTAACCTTACAGCCACGCTTGCCCCAATAGACTTGTCCTTGAGTGTTCGTCACGTATTAGTTTTTAGTCGTTTATAATTGTTCATAGAAATACTGGCTTATGCTTATGTTATTGGTTTATAGTCACGCATGACTGGCTTTCAATGACTTATCATTCGTTCATAGTCATATTATTGGTTTATTGTAATTTATCATTGGTTTATAATCACACGATTGATATATACCTACGTACCATTGGTTCATAGATATATTTGCTTATAGACTGATCATTGGTTTATAGTCAATTATCATTGATTTATAGTTACATATGATCGATTTTTTGACACATTTATTTGATTCATAGTCACTTTATTAATCAATAGTCACATAGCATATCTTTTATTTTTTACTTATTTCAGTTATTAGACTGTGGCCATGCTGGGGCACCTCCTGGAAAGGTTTTAAACAAACGAATCACTCCTAGTACTTAATTTTAAGCCCGATACGTATTCTATGGGTGCCTTTTGCAGAATCGATAGGATGCAGGAATGTAAACAAGCCAACATCGGTTGTCAAGCGGTGGTGGGGGCTAATATAGACACACACATACATAGTTAGACATACGCACTCACAAACACACACACACGCACGCACACACACACACACACATACACACACACACACACACACACACACACACACACACACACACACACACACACACACACACACAGACGATGTGCTTCTTTCAGTTTCAGTCTACCAAATCCATTCAAAACGCATTTGTTGGTTCGGAGCTACAGTAGAACACAGCTGCCCAAGGCACCACGCAGTGGGACTGAACCCGCAACCTTCTTACCACACACACACATCATTGATTTTAATGACATATCATTGGTTTATAGTCATAACAATGGTATAATATAATTACATATGTAAGTTTATTATTGAAGTTACTTACCCCACTCTAATAGGACGTAGTTGTCATATCGTAGAGGGCACACCTGAAATAGAAGGGGAAAATGTAATTAGTCAAATTATGAGAAAGCTTAAGCTATAAACAGCACCTTCATACTACTACTACTACTACTACTACTACTATTACTGCTGCTGCTGCTGCTGCTGAGAGAGTTTGATAAACGAAAAGAGAGAGAAAAGGATAGATGGGTAGGGAAATAAAGAAAAGCTGAGAGAGAGAGAGAGAGAGAGAGAGAGGGAGGTAGGCAGAGAAAGAGAGAGACACCCCGAGGAAGATAGATAGGGAAAGAGAGAGGCAGATAGACAAAAAGAGAGAACTGAGAGAGAGAGACAACTGGAGAGATAGAGAGATAGAGAAAGGGAGAGGGGTAGGGAAAGAGAAAGGTTGAGAGACAAAAAAGGAGAGAATAGGATAGATAGGCAGGATGAGAGAAAAGCTGATAGGGAGAGAGAGAGAGAACTGCAGAGAGAGAGAGAGAGAGAGAGAGAGAGAGAGAAAGAGGGAAAGCGATAGATAGATAGATAGATAGAGAGAGAGAGCGAGTGAGAGAGAGAGAGAGAGAGGTGATGCAATCGATATTCGTTTAGTGGAAAGAGTGAAGAATAAGTTGAATAGAAAGTGGTGGGAGGGAATAAATGAAGACAAAATGTAGAAGAGTTGGAGGAGAGAATAACTGGCGATTAACCGATGGGAATGATACGGTTGGTTAGTCAAAACTGAGTGTTCTTGGAATCGTCTTGTAAGGCCTAAAGAATTGGAACGGCTTTAAGGTTGCATTCCGTCTTTGATGGCGACATATTAAATGACTAGGGAGAATTTTGACTGTTATATATATTCATCTGGATCTTAGGGAATGATGGGTAATGGATTGGGTGTAGCTAAGCTAATAAGCTAATGAGTTGCTGCTGCTGTCTTCCTTCCGAGGACTAATTCTGTAACTACACCGATTGATATCAAATTTGAATTGAATCCACTGCCTGCAAGACAACAGTCTGTGTGTGTGTGATGGGGAGAGAGAAAGAGAGAGAGAGAAATAGAGAGAGAGAGAGAGACAAAAGACACACACACACACACACATACACACACATGCGCACCCCACTACGTACACACAGAGGTGAGGAGAGAGGGAGACAGGAAAAGAAAGATTGTGACACTGTCAGGCAAGTAGTGAGTTCGATTCCAATTAGATATTAATCAGACAAAAATAAATACATACATACATATATATATATATATATATATATATATATATATATATATATACACGTGTGTATGTACGCATGCATATATGCATAAACATACACAAACATGTATGCATGTATGCATATATATGTGTGTATGTCAAGAAGAACATAACATACATGAAGTTATGTGTGCACACATACACGCACGCATATCTATCTATCTATCTATCTATCTATCTATCTATCTATCTATCTATTTATCTATCACTTGCTCAACCAATCTATAGCTGCCATTAAGTAATTTGTTAACCAATTATTTTATGATTGAATTACTTCATAATTAATTACATGGCTGTTTCATTCTTGGACATAGTGCAAAGCTTTTCCCACACAAAGGAAGGCTAGACTGAATGAATTCTAGCGCTTCGTTGATATTTATTTATTTAAGGTTGTGCATATGCATATATGCATAAATACATTGAAATAAGTATTAATGAATATAAAATTATATGTTACTGAATTCGAAAATCAAGTAGAAATCCGTTGTACTAAAGTATTAAAAG
>NC_142932.1:105893579-105928579 GCF_046866305.1 Octopus bimaculoides | reverse complement strand
CGAGATAAGGAAAATAACTCAAATGAGCCATTGACATGGATTCGTTCAAATGAATATAACGGTGATGTATTTATTGCTATATTCAAATAAAAGAAAAATTCTTATTTCCAACTCTCCACTTAATTGGAAAAGGAAGAGCAAATCTGCGAGGCTTCACTGTAATTTCCAAAGAGAAAGGGATGATAATATGTAGAAATTACGAATTAATCTCGAAGCTAATTTACATATCATATACATGGTTTAATTTCTATAGACAACTTTTTGACCTTCCTGCAGGAATACAAACGCTGGTGGCTGACGGTCAGCCAACATGCCTACGGATAAATCGCATTTAAACACTATTTAACAGGCATACTTGAGATTCATTCACTCATTTGTTAAATCTGGACACCATTCATTTGAATAATTCAAACATTACACTTCAATTACGGTTTTCTCCACCTTACACTTTCTGGCTTCTTAATATTTTGAACAGAATCACCGTAAGTTCTCATGGTATTTTAACCTGGGGCTCAATCCAACCACTTTACTGATGTCTTCCTCTTGCTTACACTCAATTTCTAAGACCTGTTACTCCGATGAGAAATATTCTATAAAATCTTTATTTATCAATATATTCTACTTCTATGAAAAACAAAAATGCTAAAATAAATTTTCTGAAGGGCGATCTACTCAATGTGAATAGAGCTTGAGGCCAAATAGTTATTCAGTTCAATAGATCGCAGATGGCGGCTGCAGTGATGTGTAAGTCTTATGATTCTTGTGCTAAGTTAGATTTAATCGTTCGATATATGAAGAAGCATGAAACTCTTCATGTACAAGGATATAATTTATTTGAAGCTAAACATAATGTTAACTTCGTCATACTATACCACAAACTGCTACTTTCAGCACATTTTCATAGCAAAATAATTTAAGTTTAAAAATTTAGCTTTGTTTTGTCATTTTTAAGCTATATTTTATGAAGCTATAAAGAAGTGGACTGATGAAACACGAGAAAATACTTGCAATTTTTCTACCAAAGCATATACAAACTTCTGCATCAGTGTTGTTGATGTTTCTATTTTACATGACAGTGCCTTCGCTATCGGCAGATCTCATGCCATATTTTTCACAACGTAATCTGAGACTCAAAACAAAACTGTTTTTATCTGCTTCAATGGCTCTATGGTTATGTAACTTGGACGCCATATCGACATTAAATATGTAGACTTGAAAGATTTTGTCAAGTAAAACCTGCACTTATTCTTGAATGTGAAATAGAATGAGTGTGTCAGAAACAACGATACATAAGCAACAAAAAGATCCATGCGAGACTAGACCATTCTGAAAAACATCAACTGCTATGCTTACGATATATATAAAAGATGCTAGGTACAAAAATGCCAATACAGATCTTGTACTCTAAATTTACAGACTACTGGCCAAAAGGAACGCCTAAGGAACGCGTTTGTGCTTAGTGCAATTTCTAAAATTCAACGAAATTCCATTAGGGCGGAATAGCCACCCCCTCATACTTCCAACTGTCAGTGTAATATATTCTTTTCTACTCTAGGCACAAGGCCCGAAATTTTGGGGGAAGGGGCTAGTCGATTAGATCAACATCAGTATGCAACTGGTACTTAATTTATCGACCCCAAAAGGATGAAATGCAAAGTTGACGTCGGCGGAATTTGAACTCAGAACGTAAAGGCATGCTAGCATTTCTGCCAGCTTGCTGCCTGTCATTGTTATATATTAGTTATCTTGTCGTATATTCATAAAAATATAACTAACATAATTTCTTTTGATTTAGAACGCAGTCAAAATTTTCACAGGAAGTTGTTGTTGGGGACCTAAATTAGATTTGCT
The DNA here is from genome assembly GCF_046866305.1 of Octopus bimaculoides. Taxonomy (NCBI): domain Eukaryota; kingdom Metazoa; phylum Mollusca; class Cephalopoda; order Octopoda; family Octopodidae; genus Octopus; species Octopus bimaculoides. Next base: position 105,926,728 of record NC_142932.1, on the reverse strand, counting down.
TGAGCAGACTTATGATTAAAGGCATTCTAACCATGATCACCCCTTATCTGATAGTTTATCACAGACAACATCCAATGCGCACTCCATACTTGTAAAGACGGTAGAGTTTGCCGATCTCCGATTATACTGTCGACAACATGCACCGACCCTTGGTGAGTACCTTTGTGAAATTCCTTAACTGTGTTGAGCAGAGTTACTGTGGGTTGGGATTTTCTAACAGGTTGCCTTTGTTGGAAACTTACACAGCAACGTCTTCACTTTCCGCTTCACTAGATTGGAACTGATCCCAGTTTACTGTCAACTTCTGTAGATGGTTCACTGCACACGACTGAAAAATCTGGTGTAATGATCACCAGAAAACGAAGTATTACCTGACCGAAGTTTTAGCCTCAACAAATGACAACGTAACTGTGGAAAATTTATGCAAATATAAAGCACTGATGGTAAGGCCGGCCAAAAATGGTAGGATTGATTGAAAATAGAAACACGATTTATATCAATAGACATCTTGTGATTGATTAAAATAAAGCAAAGAAAAAATACGTAGACAAATTTACAACCCAAACTCAAAGACTTTTTCAAATATACACAGCTCACAGAAAATACCCTTATTAGGCACTGCAAACATAAATACAAAATATCCACAAATCAAGAAACCGAAACAAAGCTCTGCAGATAAAAAAAATGGGACACAGAACTGTGTTGGGAAGCGCCATGAAAGCACGTGATAAGTATAAGACTATTGGAAACTATTATTCACTGTGGTTACCGTCGCTATCACTATCACCGCCTTCATCGTTACCAATACTATTTTCAACATCATCATCGTTGTTCTTGTTGTAGCCACCGTCATAACCATGATATTTTTTTTCTTTCCCCTTTTGTGGTTGTTTTCAGTTTTCTTTTCTTCCTCCTCTCAATGTGTTCTCCTCCTCCTCCTCCTGCTTTTCTGCTTCTCCTTATTTTCTTCTTCCTCCTCCAGTTGCCAACATACTTCAACGGCGCCGAAGAAAGAAGTCTGTAGGCGTTTGGATACTCTTCAATAGAATAGAAAATTTAACCCCTCCCACACTCCACGCTGCAACCACCACCAATATGCAGATATACATATTTTGTGTATGTGTGTGTGTGTGTTTGTGTGTATGAGTGTGTATGTGTCTCTATATATATTATATATATATATATATGTATGTATGTATGTATGTATATATGTATGTAAGTATGTATCTATTTATCTATACATACATACATTCATAATACATTGTCACATATATTCACGCACGCACGCACACACACACACACACACACACACACATTTATATATTCGAGTAGAAGGACAGATTCATCTATCTTAAATTGCTTTGCTTACTTCCCCTGTATTGAGTGGTCAATTCCAACTTGTGAAGTGGCTGGCATAGAATAAGACAGCTCTGGGATTAATACAGAACTCTCTCTCCTCTGCCTCTCTCGTTCTCTCTCTCCTTAAAACAAGGTCGATATACATGGCACAATCGTTTGTTGCTCATTGGCAGCTGCAAATGGTTTATGGCATATAAGAGGAATTCTTCATCATCATCACATTTGAAGAACAAACCGTGTTTCAGCTACAATAACTCGATGATTGCAAGGTGATGTGGCGGCAATGGAAGGGTAGGAGGAGATGTGAGAGTGGTAGTGTGCGGTTTGTGGTTTGGAGTAATGGTGGTGGAGATGAAGAGGTCGGTTTGTATGCAATTACAAAGGTAAACCAATGATGATTCTGTTGTCTTGTTTCAAACATTTTCCTTCGCCTGCTTATATTACTGCAGTGTGTGTGTTAATGTCTAAAAGCGCAAAATGTGCAATGCCACACCTTCAGCACTACGTGTTAATATGTATATATATACACACAAAAACTATGCACACACACACACACATGTATATATAAATGTATGTGTGTATGTTTATATATATATATATATATATATATATATATATATATATATATATATATATATATATATATATATATGTATGTATGTATGTATGTATGTATATGTATGAAAATAGCACATACACACACATACACATGCTTACACATGCACATACAAGCTTTTACAAAAAAGCCATTCCTCACGGAATACGAAATATAATCACATAGAAAATTATTAGTTGATAAAGCTAATATCTTCCATTAAAGTTATAGAAAATAAATTGCAATTGGCTGTGAATTTTTTTTTTTTATTAATATCAAAATACCGGATTATATCATTAAACAAAAGTATTTTTAATGTCCATTTCTGCTTACTACAAAATTATGGCAATAATAGCACCACAATCATTACGTCATTGTGAAGATAGGACCGGAATAGTTTGAAAACATGAATGGACTTAACCTAAGTTACTGAATTAATAAAGAGAATATAAAGAGTACGACAATGAAAAAGGATTTAATTTAAACATAGTCGTGTCTTCAACACAACAATGTTTGAATGTGTCTAATATGTGTAAATGCAAACTTACACTGTTGAAGAAAAATAGAATATTTGAAATGGCATCAACCAGTCGCCCTCCCCACTTTCAGTGTTCACGATGAGATTGTATAAACGTTACTGACGTTTACGTCTGTCTTATGTATCTAGTAAATTGATTTAATTTACGAACATATTCTTTTCCACTCTAGGTACAAGGGCCTAAATTTTGGGGGGAGGGGTCAGTCGATTAGATCGACCCCAGTACGAAACTGGTACTTAATTTATAGACCTCGAAAGGATGAAAAGCAAAGTCGACCTCGATGGAATTTGAACTCAGAACGTAAAGACAGATGAAATACCGCTAAGCGTTTCGCCCGGCGTACTAACGCTTCTACCAACTCGCCACCTTTAATTTACGAACATATTGACGGCTAAAATCTTTGGGTGTACTCTGTAGTAAAGTTTTGTATGAAAAATAAACACCACTGACCCGTTTATAATTTAGGTTACAGAATTAACGACAGAAAATATGTCAACTATACAAATCTATCTACATGATTTAGTTATATGCGTAACAACTGTAAGTATAAATACGATTTCATATTGCAGACGGTTAACGATTGCCGAGGAAATTATGGAACTGTATTTTTTAATTGTTTTGTCGACGTCCCCAGGCGAAGAAGTAGGATCTCCCAAGACATATAAATAGAGGTAGTCTGGCCGTGGTAGGAGTGTTGAGTAACAGTCGAGTAGCAGTTGTGTAGCGGTTGAGTAGAGGTCATTCGAAGGTGCGAGATAGCAGTAGCTTGGGACATAACCCTAATCAATCACGCTTTTACTGACCACAGCAAGTTTATGTGTGTGTTGTGTTTGTTGTGCTTTGTGTGTGTGTGTGTGTGTGAGAGAGAGAGAGAGAGAGAGAGAGAGAGAGAGAGCATATTTGCAGATACATTATGACCGAAGGGTACTGAAGTTTGCCTCACAATCACGAACTCCAGCTTTCGGTTCTGCTGTGTTGCATTTTGGCAAGTATAATTTTCTATAGCCATCGGTCCACCAATACAGGTAAGTGGAATCAAGGTTGACGGAAACTGTGCAGAAGCCTGTTGGCTGGAGTGCGCCCGTAATACCGATGTCTAGCCTTGTCATTCTGTGTCGGGCTGACTCCACCTGAGAATTTCATTAAGTGTTCATGTGCCTCAGGAATACTCGCCCAGCTATGTGTTAAGTCAATGATCCTGCTAGTTCAGTGGATCGAACTACGGAAATTTTATGGTCGGAAATTCTGTCCGAGATCCAGTTATATTACATACATGCATACATGCATGCTTAAATACTGTAATGAGAATGTATTTTTCTTAATTATAATATTGTAATGATTGAGTTTTAGTTATTTTGGGGTTAGAAAAGTTTAGCCTATTAGTTGGTTTTGAATCAATGAAGTCTAGATATATATATTCACCAGCTATTTTCAAGAAAATAAAAAGGGTTATTTCCCCTTTCGCTTCGATCGTCTCGGCTCGGAGAAATTACGAATTTAGGCAAACACGCAGGCGTTTGAGAAGGAAATACGACCGTCACATTTGATATGGAACTCTCCGTTATCAAGAACTCACATTTATACAATTTATGCTTCTTGGATTCATGACTCTGGTAACTATTTCATCTTGATCAATATTTGGCTACTGACCAAATTATTTTGTAACAACTCTGTACTGCCATTATTGCAAATTTTTTATCATATTTCTGTTGTGTTGACGCCCCCAAGCGAAGAAGTAGGATCGCCCAAGACATATAAATAGAGGTAGTCCAGCCGTGGTAGAGGAGTTGAGTAGCTCTTGAGTAGCCGTCGTGTAGCGGTTGAGTAGAGATCATCCGAAGGTGCTAGGTAGCAGTAGCTTGAGACATAACAATTTCTCAATACACAACTGTATTGTACAGACCTGTTTGTTTTACTTGCTGGTTTCGAGCGGGGACTGTTTACTTGTCATGCAGTAACCGTAACAATACATACATACATGCATGCATGCATATATACATATACAATGAGAAAAGCAATGCATGGGTACTTATCCCGTAAGCTAGAGGGCAATAACAGCATTGATAGGAAGAGTAGCTTCTCCTGGACCTGTGATAGATACATTACATCCCACCAAGTTGAAAATGTGACAGTGGTTTTGTTATTAATATTCGAACAATGAAGCTTTGTATCTTTGTAAGAAACCAACTCCCATCCTACAAGAAGACTTCAAATAATTACAAACAGAAGGGAACACACACACACACACATACATACATACACACACACACACACACATGTCCGTCCGTCCGTACGTAATACATACATGCATACATGCATACATGCATATTCACACTCATACATACATACACACGTGCATACATACGTACATACGTACATACATACATATATATACATACATACATACATACATACATACATACATACATACATTCATACATACATACATACATACATGCGTATGTGGCTCTGTAAATATACATTTAACAGTCGTCCGCAGTCGCATACATACACAGCACACAGATATGTTGTGCCAGAAACTGTCAGTAGTAACAAACTGTCCGTAATATTACCTCCGTATTGCTCTTCCTCCCCAACACACTTTCATTTCTGTCATATTTTCCCATCTTAAATAACTCATTCCTAATAACTATCGTCAAAATCCCAACATTTGCTCCACCTCTAAAATTACATCCTATTATTTAAGATCATTTGGAAATATGAAGACCGCTTTTCGAAGTCTCTTAGACATCTGTGTGACGTGTTAATAGTGACGGTTTACGCTGCTTGCTATCAGCCATTCTTTCATTGAGTAAATTTACTTTGATTAAAACACATCATCGTCTTCACAGCAATCAGTGAAGTCGGAATGCTTGCGTTTCAAATAATGATTTCAAATAATAAAAAGTTAATAGATTTCGTTGGTAATATTCAATTATAAAGATAAAGTTAATAGAATGGAAATCTCGGCGAATAAAAAGGCTAACCGAACAAAGAACGACTGTGAAGAATACCCATCATTATCAATGATTTCATTTAAATTTCGGTTCAATACCAGATTACTTATGTGACTTGGGCAAAACTCCTAATTTTACATTTTTCAATCTCCAAAAGGCAAAATCTCCAAAGTTTAGTATTAACGATTCTTTTCGATTTACTCTGGGAAGAAATGTCTATGCATTAAAGTCACTTTAATAGAGCACATTAATTACATCCACCAATTAATCTCAGATACCATAACCCATAATATACTGAACTACAAAAGAAACGCCGCACTGTGAAAGATTATTTGTTTCACACACGACAGTGAGATGATATGGAATTTATCACATTTCTAGGTAATTTGACATCAGGAAGATGTTACCGACCCGCAACACCAATCTTCTTTGAAAACACAAGGATTGCATGTAAGGTTCTGATTCGTTCACTTTTCGTTAACATGGTAATGCACGTGAACGCATCTTTATGGAAAGTATGATGCACGTGCAGAACGTTGGCTCATAGGGTATAAAAGGCAACCAAATTTCCCAGCCTGTCATTTGTTTCCCAAATGCAGCAAACATGCCAAGACTGACACGAAATCAAAAAGGAGCAAGTCATCGGACATTTCCAAGCTTGTCAACATGCATGGGTCATTGCTAATGACTTGAACTGCAATATTCGGACAATTGAGCGGCTGAGGGAACGATACAATGCCAGAAACAGCACAGATGATCGTCCACACAGTGGTCGACCGAGGGTTACAAATGCACGTCAAGATCGCCAACTGTACCGACAGCACTTGCAGGACCGATGCCGGAGGGCAACGGAATCAGCTAGGCAGACCATTAGGGACTCACCACAGACCCATTTGTGCAGAGACAGTTCGCCGCCGGCTGAGATCTTTCAATCTATCTTGCCAATGTCTGGCTAGGGGCCCCATTCCCACAGATCGTCATCTACGGGCATGACTGCAGTGGGCTCAAAAACGTCAGAACTGGCGATAGCAGCAGTGCAGCACTGTCGTCTTCTCTGACGAAAGCCGATATTGCATTTCTGTGTCAGATGGCAGAAACAGGGTTGGGAGAAGGGGTGAACGTCATGCCGATGGCTGTGTGGTGGAGAGAGACTCATGAGGAGGACAGAACATAATGGTATGGGGCGGATTACACTCAGCTAGAAACTTGAACCGGTGGTCTTCTAAAACATCAGTCAAGGCCAAGGCAATGGAGTAATCGCTGCTCGTTACGTCGACCAAGTGTTGAGGCCTCACATTGTGTCATACTTTGTCCGTCATCTGAATCACATGTTTTAACACGAAAATGCCCGTGTCCAAACTGCAGGTTGACAACAAACTTCCTCCAACAGCACAACATCAAAACACTGCCATGGCCTACCCTAAATCAGGACTTGAACCCCATAAAGCACCTATGGAACGAAATCCAAAGAAGGCTAAATGACATCGGTCCAAGGCCGACAACTTCGGCACATGCGCTGTTATCCCCTTGGCCTTCTTCAATCGTTTGGCGCATTCAATGTGCAAAAGATGGCTGGTGGTAATCAACGCTAACGGTGGTCATACGGAATATTGAGTTCATTTCTTTGGATCCAGGACACTCTGTCATCAAGTGACACCATATGACGTCAAACATGTTTCTGGAAATGAGGTTTTATCATTGGGAAAGAACTGTTTTTTAATTAGCATTCTCCAATCAATGCTATGGGAGTTTGTTCAGAATCTATTTAGAATGTGTGAGACGTTTCTTTTGTGGTTCAGTATATTTATTTTAATTATGATTTAGTACAAGGCAGTACTGGTGGAATCGTTCGCATGCCGGGGATAATGGTTAGCGGCATGGTTTAGTATAAAACAGCAAGCTAGCAAAATCGTTAGCATGTCGGATGCTTAACGGAGTTTCTTCCAAGTATCTACGTTCAGATTTCAAATAAAACTGAGGTCAAATTTGCATTTTATCGTTTCGGTATCGATAAAATAAAATACCAGTCGAGTTGTGAGGTTGTCATGCAATCGACTTTCCCCTTTCCTAAAAACTACTTGTGGCCACATGCCGAAATTTGAATCAATTAATGTTGCGATGTGGCAGAATCGTTTGCGAAGGCGGCGAGCTGGCAGAATCGTTAGCACACCGGGCGAAATGCTTAGCGGTGTTTCGTCTGCCGTTACGTTCTGAGTTCAAATTCCGCCGAGGTCGACTTTGCCTTTCATCCTTTCGGGATCGATAAATTAAGTACCAGTTATCGATTTAATCCCGTTGTCTGTCCTTGTTTGTCTCCTCTATGTTTAGCTCCTTGGGGGCAATAAAGAAATAAAGAAATAAGGATCATTTGCGAGTCGGGCAAAATACATAAAAGTGAAAACAAAATAATATTCATCACACTAATAATAATAATAATAATAATAATAATAATAATAATAATAATAATAATAATAATAATAATAATAATAATAACAACAACAACAACAACAACAAAAAATAACAACAACGACGACGACAACAATAGCCACTACTGTATTCAGGTGTTAGTTATCTGTAAAAGCAGTTTACATTACACACCATCATTTTCTGTTTAGCTGCGAAAAATTCTTTGATTGGAGCGGTAGATGAAAGATGTATGCATGTATGTATGTATGTATGTATGTATGCATGTATGTATGTATGTATGTATGCATATATGTATATATACATATACGTATACATATATAGATACAAATATGTATGTATGTATATATATATATATATATATAAGCATATATAAGCATATATATATATATATATATATATAAGCATACATACACACACATATGTGTGTGTATGTGTGTGTATGTATATATGTATATATGTATGTATATGAATTATTATGGGGAAAAAGGAGGAGAAGGTGGGGAAAATGATATGGTGATGTTGAGAGGTAGAAAGGATGGAGAAGATAAATAATCATAAAAAGATGAGAAAATGTGCAGGGGAAAAAAAGAAAAGAAAAAAAGGAGGCAAAGGAAGAAAATCGTATGAAGGAAAAAAATATAGAAACTAAAACAAAAGAACTAGAACAAAATGGAGAATATAAAAAGAACAATGAACCATTTTTTTTTTCAAAATATTCCCAATTTTCAGCAATTTTCTCTGAAGAGGTTTTTCTGAGAAATTGAAGCTAAAAAGGTTGGTGTGATGTAGGAAGGAAGAGGAGAAGTAGGATAAGAAAAGCTGACGGAAGAGGAAGTGGAGTAAAAGAAGAACAGAAGTAGTAGGAGGAGAAGAAGAAGAAAATGGACACGAAAAACATACAAAATACAAGCAAACACGAAAAATCCGTAATCATAACGGCGAATGTGAAAAATTGTGCAATTTACTTAGTGGAGCAAATGTTAAAAAATAACAATAACATCAACAACAAAATGTACAAACAGACATATACGTGTGTGTGTGTGTGTGTGTGTGTGTGTGTGTGTGCGTGCGTACATGAACAGATACATGCATGCACGCAAGTGTCTGTAAAGGTTCGGCAAACATCATGCATGGTAATCAACAAACGAAGAGTTATTGGACTATAAGAGGTTACAAAATAGAGGAACAAAAAAGCAGACATGCAGCTTATTAGATAGATAGATAGATAGATAGATAGATAGATAGATAGATAGATAGTTGGGTGGGTAGCTAGTTAGCGAACTGCGTACTTAGATAAATGGATGGATGTATAGCTAGTTTGATAGCTAGATAACTAGATGGACAGATAGCTATAGAACAAAAGGAAGGGGAAAAGTAAAGTAGAGAGAGCATGAGAGAAAGGAGGGTGGAGAAAAAGATATGTTTACTGCATATAATATATATATATATATATATATATATATATATATATATATATATATATATATATATATATAAGATAATAAGAGTGAAAAAACTACAGAAGGCTTGTGTTACATGGTTAAAGTATATATTTAAATTATGTCAGAAAAATGTTAGAAAAATGCTATAAAATCTTTTTGGTATATAAACATTGTATTTTGAGAAATAAACGGTTTCGTGTTGTCTTTTCAAATTTCTCTACTTCATTGTAACGTGTTCGCTCGTGCGTGAGTCTCTACAAAACAAATGTTGTCGCGCGCATAACCGAAAGTTGAAAAACGTTCATTTCGCAGTCATGAGACCTTTGGGTGGATCTTGCCATGGGGTACTTCAAGCGCGATTACTGGGCTATATCTCTAATTCAAAATGCCAGCCTAGTGCCATTTTCTTTCACTCTGATTCTGCGTAATTATTACGTTAAGCATACAAGGATTAGACAGCTTAGTTGACTGGGCAATTAGGACACTCGTCTTCGAAACTGAAGAGGGAATGTGGTGGGATGGTTGGTAAGGAAAAGGGAAAGCAGTTGAAGTTGTGTGTATTAGGGACAGGAAGATGGAGGATTTGCAGAGATATGACCTCCGCTCCCATCACCGCCAAAGTACAGCCTTGACGGTCGGTTTCGTAATGATGTCGTTCCAGCGTCGAAAACTGCGGAGTGCAGAATGTTCAACTCAGGAGCTATTTTGGTGACTTACACGCTACCGGATATTCAAATAGTCCACAAGATAGTGACACAAGGCGGTGAAGAGACGCACAGACTTATATCTTGCCCTCACACTCTTTTCAAACAATTATTAAACCTACTTACACACATCTCTCTTTCCCTGGCTTTTAATATATTTTTTTAACTACAAGACATCATTTTTCCCACTTCTACCCTACACATATCTATTCTTCCATTCAGCGTTCTGCATATGCTACAACCACGCTGCTTTCTTATTTAACATTCGGTTTATTTTTGTATTCTTGAAAAAGAAACATTCTCCGAAACGTCCGACACTCCTTCTTTCTATTCAATGTAATTATATACTTTGTAACCTTGCTCGTAATTTTCTTGCTTTTATTTTTTCTCAAAACCATTGGATGTTCCATTGCTATGCTGATGCAGACTTCCTGAATGAACACTGGATAATACTTTAAAATAATAAAGCAACGAGGAAGCGTCAACTAAGTCTGATCACTTAATAATAACATTTACATCTTAGTCACATCCAAGCCTATCCTCTTAAAAAAATAAACAAACACAATAGATAATATAGTCCAAGAATTTAACAGAAGCTTTAAAACATTTAAATCGGTTTTCTAGCGTTGCTGCGAACCCGTAACCTCTCTAATGCCATAAATATTGATTTTCTTTGCGATATTTATAGTTTCCCCACGGATATTAGTGTCTCAAGTAAGTTGACTGGACTTCTACCAGGAGAAGAAACCATGACGTGATTTCTGACTAAGGAGACGATAATATTTGTTCTATGTTACTCATCAGGAAAAGTCAGATACGATTTCTTTTGAGTTTGTACGAATCCAAATGAAAATACAAAATAAATAAAATTAAATCGACTTGGGTATAATACTGGTACAAAATGCATAATCCTCGAAGATAGAAAAGAGGAGTACAGCAGTATTTAGACTTGGAATACAGATGGGTAGAACTAGATACTTGTTGACATATTCCAGCATTCTACGTTTATGCTGATTCCCCGTTCAAGCCATCACTTACATTCATATTCGACGAACGTATATTTCAATGCCACTTTCAGTATCACTTTCATTGATAATAATGACAGTTTCTTAAATTTCGAAATGTATTTTCCAGTAATCTTAGAAACCTAAATATATTCGGTATATATATATTCAGCCAGCTTGTAATCATGAACTGGAATTTACCTAACTATTCATCAAAAATTTGATTTAAGGAAATTATATTTTTGCAATATATTCTTTAAATTAATCATGTTCTAAACTTTATTTAATCTTTGATAAATCGCAAATAGAATCGAAGTCTTTTGCCATCTTTCGATATTCCAAATTTTGTCAACTTAAATATCTGAAAATTTAATTATGGTATTTAATTTTCTATTTACCTTTATTAAGAATTTGTGTAAATGATGTTTTCGTTAATTATACAAAACCACGATGTAAAGTAAGATAATTAGGTATGGAACATCGTTTTGTATCATCTTATATTTTTTGATAACCGTCTTATTGCACTTTAGACGTTAAAAAATTCTAATTTTCTCAAATTTCAAAGAGTGCTTAATTAAATTTTATTTCATATTTCAGTAAAATATGTCCATTAATTAACAACATCAGAGTAATTATAAATTTTGATTTTGCGGTAATTTCAAAACCAATAATTTTTTTTTGTGTGAACAAAGAATAAATGGGAAACTAAATACTGAAGATGCTTTTTTTTTTCTTTAGTATTCACAAGGCCTTAAGTCTTAAAGGAAAAATATAAAGAATATTCTTTTCTACTCTAGGCGCTCGGCCCGAAATTTTTGAGAGGGGGCCAGTCGATTAGATCGACCCTAGTACGCAACTGGTACTTAATTTATCGACCCCAATAGGAAGAAAGGCAAAGTCGACCTCGGCGGAATTTGAACTCAGCACGTAAAGACAGACCATATACCGCTAAACATTTCGCCCAGCGTGCTAACGTTTCTGCTAGATCGTCACCTTAAAAATATAAAGAATACTGTGGTGTTTATGCGTTTCTGTTTGACATCGGCAGCTCTTGTCGACTGGGAAGAATCATCGAGAACAAGAAACAAGTCATCCTTTCGGTTGAGAGCTTATCTATTTTCTCACAACACTCCTCAATATATTTACAACATTAATATCAAAAAATGTATAAGCTACCCTAAAACAAAGCAAGGGTTTTTTTTCGTTTTTAGCTAATAATAAAACTTAGGAAATATCCAGGAGGTTGTTTTACCTCCTTGTAGTTCTGTAGGTACTTAAAGCAATATTTTGAAAGACAACTTTCGAAATAGCTCTTTCGAAAGCCATTGCATGTAGTGGGAGCCCATCCACAGACAGATTGAAATGGTAGTATTTTGTAACCTCCAATCACACTACATATTAAAATCAAATTCCCACATAGTTTTCTTTGTTTTTCGTCGCACATACTACTAGTGTGTAATGCGCTAGGTTTGATTCAATCTACACTACTACTTTCCTATCACATTTTTGTGAAGGGTGTCAGTGTTTGGAACGATACAGTACCGCACTAAATACCTTAGAAAAGGTAATTACCAAATAAGGACGTTCCTGGAAAAACCAAATACGTACCGCTCTATGAAGCATCTGCAGTCAACTGCAAAGGTTCTGCCATGATCCTACTGTATGATAAGGGCCAGACTGAGAGTACATAACGTATCTGTTGCTAATATAATGTGAAAGGAAACGTTTAAACGAATGTTTCTTATTAAGCAAAATAAATACCAGAGATGCTTTGCTCGACACAGAAACTGCAGCATTAGAAACCCTTCTGCATCTTCAGCAATTAGCTCAGTGTCACAAGCGTTTCGCCAGAATAGAGCAGCAAGGACTGAATTAGACTTCGCCTGCTGTAGGATTCCATCTACCATCTCTTGTCAATTAAATCCACCTTTATCCGGTTTATCATGTCTATCTCTTTGGTTGCTTTCTTCAGTTGTTTGAGTTCCATATCAACCTTCTGCAGGAAGAGTTAATCTTGCAGAAAAATAATGTGATTATTACATCAGATGCAGATGCATTAAATCAAACAAAAGAGAAATGGGGAAACTCTTAAGAAATTTAGCATCACAGACCATTTGAATGCTGAGGTCAGAAGGAAAAGTACAAAGTTAGCACTGACTGATTATCTAAGGCGTGAAACTATATTATCAAACTTGTCTTTTCTTTGTTTAAAAGGATAGGGTAGTTTGAGCCAAATTCAGTTGCTTCTGTCAGAGGCCGTTCGTGCAGTATTGGTGTAACCTTGTTGGCTCAAGTTTGAAATTGCTTGTTGATTAAGTCTCTTTAAAAATATATATAAACGATGTAAGACCTAAAACTCAAACACTTATTTAATAAAGGTTGCTTCTCTTTGAATTTGAACAATTAAATGTTTAACATCACAGTTTCTCATGAAATTGCATTTCACCCGAGTACTACAGCGGTTACTCACTTCTGGTAGAGGCTCCTCTCGTTGGCTCACCTAGACATAGTCATCTCTGACGGGTGGACAGATATTTTTTGTTTCCAATATGAAATTGCTGGCTGAAACAAAGTCAAACAACATCGAGCCCTCAGGGATGCAGTGGTATTCTTTATTATTAGCCCAGTTTCCGTTTATGCCTTATTCTGAAGCAATAACTTTCATTATTTGCATTTAGAGTTTTCTTTGGCTGTAGTTAGAACCCTTACTACAAAGTTGACCAGGATTCGAACGCGTGAACTCTCGTACTCAAAAACAGAGTCATAAATTCTAGACCAACGCGCCTACATACATACATACATACATACATACATACATACATACACATGTACATATTTATACACACACATATACATACACAAACACACACACACACACACACACACACACACACACATATATATATATGTGTGTGTGTGTGTGTGTGTGTGTTTATAAACATACCACAAAGAAGGCATTGCAAGTGCAAAATATTCATGTCAACAGCTTCAGTTAATTAGCTGCTGGACGATAGAATTGCTTTTAAATACATGAAAATGGCATGACAAAATTATGACAAGATCATAACTTAATTATTGCAGGGATACTTATGACTGTAAATATTAATTTTGGGGAATATTTGAAAGCATTTAGCTTGTATTGGAACGTTTATTAGCTAAATAATCGTCAGCAATTAACTACTTTAATCAAATTGTTAGGCCGAAGGAAAGATTAAAATTCGGCTTCTTAAGTCAATGATTCCAATAATTCATTGACCTATATGAAGAAACGGAAATAGTTTTCTTAAGAAAATATAATTTCCTTTTTGATTCTTGTACTTTGGTGAGTGTGTGAACTGACGGACGGGAAGAGAAGGAAAAAATAAGATGAAGAATAGAAGAAATAATGAATTTTTTTAAATTATACTTTTGTCTAAATTATACTTACAACGTAAATATATCTAATTCGAATCGTTTAATTGAATGTTGGCTTAAAATGGAGGCAAGGAAGTGAAAGAAGATGAAGAATGCGATAACAGCAGGAGACATTGTACAGAGTTTGTGTGTGGTCAGTCTCATTCCAATTCTTCGATTTAGTCATAGAAAATGGTTAATTAACAAAACGATCAATTCTTCGTGTTTTGTTTCAGTGTGATTATTGACTTATTTACATTATTGATTAAATCTATTCCATTTTACTTTGTTGAATGGAAATTGCAAATAATTTGAGAACAACAACAATAAAATTACTCATAACAACAACAACAACAATAAAATTACCCGTACCAACAACAACAACAATACTCACTATGAATAAAAACAATAAAAACAAACCAAAGACGATTATAACGATGACAAAAGACTATCAATTTGAGTTCGAATTTCTATATAGATGTTCTTAATTTTGTTAATAAGCAACAATTTAAATCAATTAGGGTTCACTCGAATATTGTCGATTTCGTTTCTAATTAATGCTGCTTTTTGAATAATTCAGCTTCATCATCTGATCGGGCTTGCTCGGACATTGTAAACCCACACATCACATCTCAGTCCTGCATTATTTGAATGAGGTTTTCGGGTTGGAATCCAGTGTCTCTGGTGAGCTGATCTGCCTACGTTATGTTTAGACGACCGGTCAAGTACGGCCATGCTTTAGCGTCCATAACAGGCAGGTCAATCGCCAGCTCTTGTTTAGATCACCAACAATGTCCCGCAAAGCACAAACACCTTTCCCTTACAATAGTGGAAACTGGTAGGCAATCTCCATACAGTTTTTCTTGGTTATTTAGTGGACTAAAGACTATTGACTGCAGACATACCCAAATAATAAATATTGTTCATTTCTTCTTTGTTTATATTTTGACTTATTACGAAACATAAATACTGTATTTTACAGGATGAAAGGAAAAGATCTAATGCACTTATCTATCTCATGAATATGAGCTGTATAAAGGAAATGAAGCAACTTCAAGTTAGAATTGAGTCGTCTTACAGTTTTGATTCTAGGAATCTCTATTACCTAAAATAACCTATGCTACTTCAGGTAGTAAGCAAGCAAGGATGCCTCTATACTCTCGATCGACTTGCTAGAATTAGCATTCAAACCGCATTCAAATCACTGTTTACCATCATAATTAACGCATAAGGTAATGCAGTCTTCCTCCCGCCCAGAGTATAATAGGATATCATAGGTATGAACGTGAAGATGCGCAGACTAGTGGTTAAGATCTTGGGCCCATGAATGTTAGGCCGTGGGTTCTACTCTAGATTGAGTGGTGCTATATTGTGTTCTTCAGGAAGGTGCTCTATTTCACGTCGCACTAGTACACTCAGCTGCAAATGAGTACCAGTGGTAGCTGAAGGCTTCAACAGCAACGGACGCGGTCCACGTTCAGTGGCTGGAGCGAGGCTTGTACTATAAGTCTAAATGCTTTAAGATGGGAACAAAGAGAGAGAGAGAAGGGGGGAGAGAGATTGTGTGTGAGACAGTGAGATAGAGAGTATGTGTGTGAGAGAGAGAATGTTGGGAGAAGGGAGGGAGAGAAGACTTAACTCCAATGCAGGACTAGTAATATATTTATCACCACTGAAACGATAAAAGAAAGACTAACTTGACTTCCGTAGTGTTTAAACTCAAAGTGAAGAGAACCAAAATAAATACTGCAAGGCAGTCTATCCAAGAACTGCCATACAACGCTTCTACTGGTCCTGAAACTGCTTGCAGTACTACTTTTTATTTCACAGCTAGATGAACGAAAGGGGAGATAAGTGCTTGGGTCCAAAACAGAGAGCAGTAACTGCAGTAGAATGCAATCGGCCGGCAAAACGTTTGTGATTAGTATTTGCATGTTGGCAATTAAATTAAAGTCGGCTATCACACAGCTACGATATGAAGTATAATAACTTATCGCCAAGTAGAAGTAAATTCAATGTTCTTATAGACACGCTACATTGAAGGATCAAATTCCATATCGATTTCAGAAGTGGTAATTGATATGAAGATCTAGCTAGCATAGATTTCACTCCAGTAGAGAGACAGCTTGTTTGGAAAAGTGTGCCAGCCAAGGATATTATTGCGGAAGCGTTGCTTTCCAAAGGAAATGGCCGCTTTAGTGTTGTTGTTGTTGTTGTTGTTGTTAGTGGTGGTGATGATGATGGAGGTTATTTACAAGATGAAACAGATTTATCACTGCTAGTTGCGAATGGATCGGCAAGCAAATTCGGCGCCAAGTTTTATAAATCAAGGTGTTTTAGATGTGAAGAAGAAATAATGTGTAATGCAATCTAGTTACAAATATAGATCATGTCTTGCACATGCCAGAAGAAATAAATGACTTTTGGAGCAATTATTTAATCAAAAAGGACCGGTTCTGTATCAGCGGTTCTATTAAGAATTCTTTTTGAAGAAGAGAAAAAAGAGGAAACATTTTAAAACTGAGTCGCGCATCTAATCATACCTACAACACACACATACACACACGCACGCACACGCATGCACACGCACAAACACATATACACACACATTCACATATATGTACGTACTTATGTGTTAGCATAAATTTATAAATCCACGTTTGTCGATGAGATCGTAAATGTATACAATTAGCTGAATGCTATGTATATGGACCGAGTTCTGGTAAATGGTCTTAATAGCGTCAACATCACATTGTAAGAGAACCAAAAGGATGCGGCATGATCATAACAATTATGACGATGCTGATGATGATCATAATTGTTCTTGTTACTTTTGTTATTATTATATTTGTCAGTGACGGTGGCCGTGGCGATAGAAGAATTTGTGTCATAATAATGATGAAAATGATATCTGCTGCACATTAAATCTCGCATACATTGATCTAAACATACGACACCATAATTGCTTCTCTATATTCAATCTCTGTAATAAGCCAATTATGTTAAATTAACTCTGAACCCCATTTTGCGTCGTGCAACGAATAGATTACACATAGCTTCTGAAAGCTGTTTATAACTCTCTGTATTTTTTTAAATAAGGAACTAATACATAGTGAATATAGTCATAACAACGGCAAGATATTGTCTGGCTACGTCCAGACCTCAACATTAGTCAAATATTTGTTGTTAGCACTCCGTCGCTTACGACGTCGAGGGTTCCAGTTGATCCAATCAACGGAACAGCCTGCTCGTGAAATTAACGTGCAAGTGGCTGAGCATTCCACAGACACGTGAACCCTTAACGTAGTTCTCAGGGATATTCAGCGTGACACAGTGTGACAAGGCTGGCCCTTTGAAATGCAGGTACAACAGAAATAGGAAGAAAGAGTGAGAGAAAGTTGTGGTGAAAGAGTACAGCAAGTTTCACCACCATCCCCTGCCGGAGCCTCGTGGAGCATTAGGTGTTTTCGCTCAATAAACACTCACAACGCCCGGTCTGGGAATCGAAACCGCGATGCTATGACCTCGAGTCCGCTGTCTTAACCACCGTGCCATTGCGCCTCCACAGTCAAATATAGAAAGTGTTTTATTTCTGCTGAAGAAGTCCTGCGATTAGTTTGCTGAACATAACTATTGATAATGGTTTCAAATTTTGACACATGGCAAGTAATTTTAGTGGGAATGGGTTAGTCGATTACATCAACTCCAGTGACCAATTAATACTTATTTTATTGAAATGATAAAAGGAAAAGTTGATTTTAGTGGTATTTGAACGCAGTATGTAAAGAGCTGGAAGAAATGTCGCTGAAAATTTTGTCCGACGCTTTAAAGATTCTACGGGCTCACCGCCTTAATTATTCATATAATAATCCTTTCAACTATAGAAGCAAGGTCTGAAATTATGGGTAATGGGGCTAGTCGATCACATAGACCTCATTACTGGTAATATTTTATCGATTTCGAAAGAATGAAAAGCAAAGTTGAACTCTGCGGAATTTGGTCTCAGAACGTAAACCTCAGGATGGCATCCCTGCTAAATAAATTAGCATGTCATACCTTTTGAATAATAATAATAATAATAATATTAATAATAATGATAATAATAATAATAATAATAATAATAATAATAATAATAATAATAATAATAATAATAATAATAATAATAATAATAATAATAATATTAATAATAATAATAATAATGATAATAATAATAATAATAATAATAATAATAATAATAATAATAATAATAATGGGGGTTAGTCGATCGATTACTACGAAACCAGCACTACGCCTATATATATATATATATATATATATATATATATATATATATATATATATATATATATATATATATATATATATATATATATATATATATATATATATATATATATATATATATATATATATATATATATATATATATATATATATATATATATATATATATATATATATATATATATATATATATATATATATATATATATATATATATATATATATATATATATATATATATATATATATATAGGCGTAGGAGTGGCTGTGTGGTAAGTAGCATGCTTACGATCCACATGGTTCCGGGTTCAGTCCCACTGCGTGGCACCTTGGGCAAGTGTCTTCTACTATAGCCTCGGGCCGACAAAAGCCTTGTGAGTGGATTTGGTAGACGAAACTGAAAGAAGCCCGTCGTATATATCTATATATATATATATATATGTATGTATGTATGTATGTATGTATGTGTCTGTGTTTGTCCCCCCAACATCGCTTGACAACCAATACTAGTGTGTATACGTCCCCGTAACTTAGCGGTTCGACAAAAGAGACCGATAGAATAAGTACTAGGCTTACAAAAAATAAGTCCTGGGGTCGATTAGCTCGACTAAAAAGGCGGTGCTCCAGCATGGCCACAGTCAAATGACTGAAACAAGTAAAAGAGTAAAAGAGTATATATATATATATATATATAAAGCAAATAATTAACAAAGATGTCCAAGTACTGTATATCAGGGTATGTCCTTGTTACTTATTTGCTTTTTATTCACCTAACTTCGAGTTGTGTGGACACTATCGGACTAAATTCGTGCCTCAAAGTAAGTACCTAATTCAACTCAATCCTAATTATTTCTTATATATATATGTAGGCGTGTGTGTGTGTGTGTTTAAAGCACATGAAAGAGAGCTGTTTTTCCTTACCTGTTACTTGTCTCTTTTCACCAAATCACATGAGACTGTTTGGAAGAAAGAAATATTTCTATTTAGAATATAAACAATATGAATAACATAAACAGCATTATACTATACTTACCCCAGTCAGCTCATAATGCTTTACTAAATAAACTGTCAGTTATGAATTTTAGACATAGTGCTCGTTACATAAGACTGTAATACATAAATTATATGCTGATGGAGATGAGTAGTCTAGTGGATAGCGTGTTGGACTCAAGATTGTAGGGTCGTGGGTTCGATTCCTGGACCGAATGGCGCGTTATGACCGGGAGCAAAACACTATCACTTCAGTTGTTTCAGTCTACTCAACTGAAATTGAGTACCGGCTGGCTGTTGGCGGAGCTCACTCTCTCTCCAGCTGTGAGGTTATTCCCGATGGGAAATCCGACAGAGTGTCGCATCTGCGTATGATTACTAAGCTGCTTAAAATTATTAGCGGAAGCATGGTGCTATCTATTGAATCATACTCGATTGCGAGCGACGGCTAAGCGCACCTAAGAGTATCCCTGGTAGAGCACTCTTATGCGCCCTTAACCATCACACGCAGGAAGTTTGAGAGTTCTATTTCAAAAGTTCTTTTCGCAAGGATGAGGTTCTGGGTGCGATTCCACTGTGCACCATTTCGAGCGAGTTGACCAATTCCATTTGAGTGGAAGTTACTTGACGGAAACTGTGCAGAGGTCTTCAAACATGCGTGAGCACGCTTGCACACGCACGCGCGCGCACATACACACACACACACACACACACACACACACACACACACATACACACACACACACACACACACACACAGAGGCGTGCGTGTGAATCTTCCACCGATATTACATTGGCGAAGGATGTAAATCTTGACGCGAAAAGTGACGAACTGCCATTCTTCGAAAGAATCCCTTCTAGATATTTATTCTGCACCGAGTTATGACCGCTTCCTTGTCACTAGAATAACTTACTTGGAAATGCAGTGAACCCATAATAATGCTATTATTGACCAATCATATGACAAAATAAACAGAAAATGTATGTATATATCCTAATATTTGACTTTTCTCAATAGTCAGTCAGAAATCGGTCCGATTCGGAGGTAACGGAATTTTAAAAAATTTCTGTTAGCTTGCTTTCCTCGTTTTAATACGCTGTGTATTTAGTGAAAAATATTGTATGTGGTTAGACGATCTAAAGTATATTTTTGAGCACGTTGGGATAGAAAACTTTTTTTTCTTTTACTGTTATTTATAATTGTTTATAATTTTTAATTTCACCTTAAATGGTATTTTAATATGCTGGTCACTGATAAAATTAAAATTTTTCTTTTGAAATATTTTATCCTTATATTAGAATTGTGTATATATATATATATATATATATATATATATATATATACACACACATACATACATATATATTCATATATATATGTGTGTGCACGTAAGTATGTATGTATACATGTATAAGTATAATATACTTACTAATGGTTATAGTATTGCATGCACGGTCGCTAGATCGCGGGTTCGGTTCCCGGACCGAACCGCGCGTTGTGTTCTTGAAGAATACAATTTAACGTTGTTCTGCGATCACTTAGACACTTGAGGTGTGGCAACGTTGATTTGACGGAGGGAAGGACCTAATGAACTGCACATATATTTGATCCCTATAAATAAATCATTTGTGCTGGCTGTGTGAATATACCAACTATACTCAACTTGCCGAATCGGTAATCAATGTTTATTTGAGTACGACAGACTCTAACAATTTCTGGACTTACATTATTTCTCTCTTCATAACATGTATACCGATTTTCCACAGTGTTCCCTCCTCTCTTCCGTAACCATTCCATTTAACTCTCTATATCTTTCTTTAGCTTTCTTTATCTTTAACCATTCCTCACACATTTATTAATCACAGTTCACCAGCAATCAAGACGTTGCATTCAAATACCCATTGATTCTAAATGAATCATTGAATAGGCTGCTATCCTGTTAGACGACAGAGTCCTCTTGCATGTGCTGCGTCGAATACATAACTAAGACATTCTTAAATGATTTATAAATACATAGTACGCCTCGCTGTTGTATGAGAAACTCAGCATAACAGAATCATGTTTTGTTAACTTGTTTATAACGTACCACAAGGATCTATAGTGCCGATTAGCTTCGGATCAAGCATACGAAAATCAAATTTCCTTCCTTGTGGAGCCTTTCAAGAGCCTGTTTTAGTTCCATTTACTGCATTCAACTCTATAAAGAGTGTGACCCTATCAACGCAAACCGTAAAGTTGGATTTCTGAGAACGCTATTTAAGACTGCTTTTTTACGAAACATTTCATGTAAATACTTTTGCTCGGGAAAATTGCATATTTTCCGAATGCAGGAATTACGAAATGTGTCCATTTATTTCCTGTCCACTTCATTACAATTAACTACGCCATATTGTACTACCGGCCGCTTGTGTCGACGACGAACCATTAGAAACCTACAACACTTTCCTCTTTTTCTATGCGCGCTCACGCATGCTCACATTTACCTAAATCCATACATACACATGCAGACATAGAAACAGAAATACAAATAAACATATACAATTGCAAATAGAGACAAACACGCTCAACACTAATGAGTGTTTCTATTGATGTCAGGGCAGATATATCATCCATTAGGATTTTGTTTTGCGTTATCGATCCATCTATTGACCTGCAAACTAACAAAGACTAAAGAGATTTTTCCGCTCTAAATCGATAAAATTCGTTTATTAGACAATATAATATTTGTTTAATTTGTTGTGTGACAAATTATATAGCTACTCGGCACACAATTCAAATATTCGATCCCGGGGCGTGACATGTGCCAAAAGGAAGACAACAGATTGAAGAAGGAAAAACAAACACTAGATTGCTATAACTCTATGTGATTAAAGATAATTACTATAGGATAACAATTGCGCACTATGTGATTACCTTTGGTGTTTGTTGTCAGTGTTTATTTGTTGTTCATATTTGAACGCATGGTTGTTCGCGCCTTAGTGGAGAACAACGAGGAAATGCACCATCTGGTAAATCATATTATGTTAGGAGTAACAAAATGTGAGAAATGATACTGTATCAGGAATGAAACTATATATAAAAAAAATAACACTATGTGTTGAATAATATGTGAAATACACATCAGCAATATTGTATTCCACGCAGAAACTGTAGGACCTATTTAAAGATATGCAAGCTTATAACATTCCAAGTACATATACAAAAATTATATCAAATAAATACCGATGAAAATGTACGAGATCCCTGATGTCTCGTACATTTTCATCGGTATTCTGTTTCTTGATAAAGTACCACGATCAAATCCCGCAACGAAACATCATTCAATTATTCTGTCTTTTGATGAAGAGCGTACACCAGAAAGATTGAGCAGTATCTTGTTTTTTACCTTATGGTGTAATGAAATCTGTTTGCATAGTTATTTTTGCTTCTGAGATCGTTTGGTTTATATCCCAAGTACAATGAGGTAATTGTTGTTTCCAGGTTAGTCCTCTCTGAAGTTATATTAATATATCACTAAAATTTCTGTTTTGTAGAACCCTATACATATCTGTATTCGTATGTCTGGGAATATGTGTTTAGATGTATACAAAGAAGAAAAGAAAAATAAATATAACTAAAGAAATGTGGTATACATATAATCGGAGCTTTAAGACAGCAGGACCTTCTTTTAATAAAGAATTGAACCTACTACGGGAAAGAATAGACAAAATCACTAAACAATCCAGAAAATACGTACGATTCATTGTAAGCAAAGAAAATCACTCACTTGCGCACACGGACACACGACAATAAAGGTAAACAATCTGTCTCACTCAGTCGCACACACACACAAAAGGCACGTACACACATATGCATGCATTCGCTGCACGCTCGTTCACACTACCCATACGTTGAGTGATTAAAGCAAAGGGTTGTGCATTTTAGTTTTAAATTTGCAATTTCAGACATTGTATGATTCCGGAAAGGAAGTGGTTAGAAAAATAAAAAGGGGAGTGCCAACAAAACAACAAGATAGCATATCGTCGTCGTCGTCGTCATTATCATCTTCATCACCACCTCCGTCAATGCATGCAAAAATTGCTGTCAAATTGAAATCCAAGAAGAAGAATTGGCTTAAGTATGTTAGCATTCAACAAGCAGGGACCTCTTCGTGACGAGAAGCAGTCGACAAGCATGGAGAAAGAAAGAGGAATGATAGTTAATTGGCTTTATTTGGATATCTTTTGAGATCCAAGGTAAATACAATTGAATAGCAACAGAAGGGAGAGGGTGGGGAGAGAGAAGAGAGGGGGGAATGACAACGAAAAATGCGAAAAGAGAAAATGTAGAGTGAGCGGGAAAATAAAACGAATTGAAAATGAAAGTGAAAGTAAAACTTTATAAGTCAGTGATGCGAGTATGAGTGGAAGTAAACAGGTAACGGGCGATCAACTGGTGCTTCTAGCTTAAAAATAAAACCAGTATAAATATAAACTGAGGGAAAATGTCTCTTTAAAAAGGGGAATTAAACCAGAAGAAGAAAGCAGGCAAAATTATTTGAGCGGAAGTCTTGACCTATACATGGCATTTAATGTTAAAAGATTTTAAAGAAAGATAGAAAATGATGGCTAATGTGTGTGCGGTTAGAGATTGAGAAACTGACCTACGTGCGTGTGTGAATGCTTGCAAACTTGTCCGCATATATGTGTGCGCATGTGTAGTATGTGCATGTGTATTATGACGCAAGTTTATGTGCATGAAAGCGTATGCATCAAGATGTATTTACGTATGTGAAGAATGATCAATAGATATTGAAAGAGCGGGAATTATATAGAGGGGTAATTATGAATATTAAATATTTATAACCACTCCTTTATAAAATATGGATAAGTAGGTATGTAAAGAAGGCTTATTATAAATATTATAGGTGGCCAATTATGAATATTATAATCTATAATCAGCCTTCTGTAAATATAGATATGCAGGCAGTGTATAGAGGGCTGATTATGAATATTAAATACATGACAAAAAGCAATAAGCCAGGAGTTTTGCATTCTAAATACAAAAAGCAGAGCCTCACATATGTAATATGGTGACTTAAATGATTTCGGTCAATAAGAAAAATCTCTAAGTAATTCGCAGATAAAAAAAAAAAATAGAAGTCTTTTTCTCTTTGGGTGTTTAAAGACTATTTTAAATTGTTTATATCGTATAAAGATTTAGACCAATTGATTTTATTGGAGTTATCAGCGATATATGTTGTTATTTCAAAAATTTAAACCCTTCCAACAGTGTTCTTTTTCGAAATGTAGGATAGTATCTGTTCAACGAAGTTTTTGTAACTCACCGTATTACACTTTCATATTCCAGTTAACGGTACGATGAGACATACAACAATCACTCACATACCACAATGATCATCATGAAAACGGCCACCAACAATACTACTACCATCACCACGATCACCACCACTGTCTTCGTTCACATTGCCACCGCCGCCGGCTCAGTTCCATCGACGACCAGATAGCATTAGACTCTAATAGAATTGGCTGAATTGAGTGATTTTGAAGGAGATCAATGACTCTTTATGGAGACCGGAAGTATTTCTTATCCTCAAAATGTCAGCGTCTTTATCAGAATGTTGTTTGGAGATGAAGCACTCTTAACTAAATTCCTAATACAAATATAGCAACCTTTCATGTTTTTTCTGGGTTTTTTTTCTTTATAAAGAAAATGGTTTGACTGAAATATCCAAATTGTTATGACTTTGTGATGTTAACTTATCCGTATGCGTGAATGTATATATACATACATACAAACATACATGCATATATATATATATATATATATATATATATATATATATATATATATACATGTGTGTGTATGTATATATATATATATTTATGTATATATACACATATATATATACATTTATATATATAATGTATGTATGTACGTACGCACGTGTGTATGAATGTATGTATGTATTTTCGATCCTCTTTATATTTTCATGATCCGTGTATTATATTTTATTGCTCGGAAGATATGCCATACTAATATCGTATATTGCTAGATGTTCAATGTTCATTGACAGGGTTACTTAGTGACATGTATACTAATAAATAAACTTACATGACTGCACATTGCCAGATCAAGCGAATATTTCAAAAGGTTAAGTATCAAGTTCCTGATTACGACTGAACGTAAAATTCGCAATATGACATTTGACAGGCTATTCCAATTCTCGTGCACGATCTACTTTCACTATTCCAACGAACGGCTGTATAATACTGAATACGTCGCATTCTCGTATGTTTGCGCTCTTTTCCCAACACGAATTTATAAATTCAATTTAGCCCCATTTCTCTCTCTCAATGTCTCTCCTTTTCCTTCTCAGCATAAGATTATTCAGCTTAAGATTATTCGAGTGCTCTCCCTTGAATGTTGTTATTCTTATTTTTGCTCCATTGATTTCTTTGCTTTAGATCAACATCCCGGAGGATATTCGGGTTTCATATGAAATACTTTCAAAGACTTGATACAGTCTTGAATAGAATAACTTTCCTACGTTCCCGTGAAGGCAACCTGAACAGATTTTCAGCTAAGCATTTCCCTGCGAGGTTATTTTTCTATCTGTCTTTATGAATAAAATAACAATAACGAAAGATAAGTGGTTTTCATTTAGATTCCTTCTTATTTTATTATTGTCTGTTTGTCTTATTTATTGAATTTGTTTTGTGTAAGGCGATCGTTTGCTAAATCATTTAAAACACTCTATTCTGGCCTCGAGCCAATTCAAACTTTGTACGTAACATTTAATCGATCGACAGTTATTTGATGGTGTATCTGATAAACGAACATTTCCCAATAAACGAATATTAACGTGTTCTTCATAGAGACACTGAGATATTTCGAAATAATGATTCTTTCTTAGTGCTTACATTTTTATTTTAATGTTGTCGTCCTGATATCGTATCTATATTCTTGAAATGAGTTAGCATAACTGTAGTTTGTGAGCTTTTTCACCGTACTTCCAACGCGGTTTCGAACTTTAAAGTCTTTGGTTATTTGCTCATATTTAATTCCAGCATATTATATATACATATTTCAATGATCCAACATCTCATTTCTTCAATATATCAGCAAATATTAAGCCTTCTCTCTCAATCCATCCATCCATCCATCCATCCATTCATCCATCCATCCACCGATCCATATATACATGTACATACGTACGCACGTATACACACACCCACACACACACACACAAAAATACACACACACGCACACACACACAAATACACACACACGCACACACACACACGCACAAATCCTATTGTATATTTATAATTAAATATTATTAGGACTTGTGTATAAATTGTTGAAATATTTTGTGTATTTTGGACGTAAAACCAATGAAAAGTTACCGTGGACTCCCTATTTACTATACTGCATCCATAGACCCCTCAAATCATATATAGATACCCAGGGTCAACAGATACCGTGTTTTATAAGGCTAAATAACTGTTTTTTAATTTCTATTTTAATGTGAGTACATTTTTATGAACACACCTCAAAGCGTCGAGTGAGATGTTATTTTATTTTAGAAATTAAGGAAATCTTGAACGCTGGAGAATATCTGTGAAAACAGCTTAGAAGATCGGGCAAAAATACTCTTATGAGGCTGGGGTGGAAGTGGTCAACAACTTGCTACTTTGTACCGCTCAAATCGAACTATGTACCGCTCAAATTCTGGTTTAGCGTTCCGTACTTTTAAGCTAAACGAACCTCAGAAACAGAAACTGTATTTTTGAACGTTAATTAATAATCCTTTCGAATGGAAGTACAAGGTTTCAAATTTGAGGCTAGGGATTAAGTTGATTACATCGACCTCAGTAACTGGTACTTATATAAACAACTCCGAAAGGATGAAAGACAAAGTCGACCTCGGCGGATTTTTAACTCAGATCGTGAAGACGGACGAAATACAGAGCATTTTGTCCGGCATGCTGACGGTTCTTCTAGCACGCAGCCCTTGAATGTTAACTAATAACACTAAATAATAGCTCACAGCTGGAATGTGAGAGGTACAGAGTTTGGTTTTCTGTAGCGGCTTCCTGGCTACATTTTTCCGTCTTATAAGGGTATAATCATTCGATCTTCTAAGCTACTTTCATTATATATATATATATATATATATATATATATATATATATATATATATATATATATATATATATATATATATATATATACAAGGAAAAATAAGTAAATGAAGATAAATTTGATAATTGATAAACATCAATTATTATTTATTGATTTCAAAAAGACAATATCTCATCTAACAGCTGTTTCTGTTTGCGCTACTTTGGGCATATAAATACCCCTAGACGGTTTTTATAACCTCTTATTGAACTCACCCATATATATATATATATATATATATATATATATATATATATATATATATATATATATATATATATATATATATATATATATATATATATATTACAATGCTCTACCCTTTAGCTGCCGGTAAATTTTTTTTCTCTGAAAATGATTTTATCCTTATATATATACTGTTCAGTATTTACGCGTTGAATAAAATCTATCTTTCTACAATACTTGTTCTACAATACATCTCGACGCTTCAAAAACAAACTTGTTTGTTTACATAGGACGATATCTATCTATCTATCTATCTACCTATCTATCTATATGTGTGTGTGTATGTGTGTGTGCGTGTGTGCGTGTGTGTATATACATATTTATATATATATATATACATATATATATATAATTATATTCTTTTATTCTTTTACTTGTTTCAGTCATTTGACAGCGGCCATGCTGGAGCACAGCCTTGAATTTTTAGTCGAACGAATCGACTCCAGTACTTATAATTTTTGTTAAGCTTGTTACTTATTCTATCAGACTCTTTTGCTGAACCGTTATGTTACAAGGAGGGGAACACGCCAAAACCGGTTGTCGAGCGGTGAAGGGAGGACAAACTCAGACACAAAGATACACACAAACACACACATACGCACACACGCACGAACACACACACACACACACGCACACACACACACACACACACACACACATATACGTGATGGGCTTCTTTCAGTTTCCTTCTACCAAATCCATTCACAAGGCTTCGATTAGCCCGAGACTATAGTAGAAGACATATTGCCAAGGTGCAACGCAGTGGGACTGAACCCGGATCCATATGGTTGGGAAGCAAACTTCTTACCAGTATCTCTATATTTATCTATATATCTAAATATGCATGTATATTGCACAAGTGTCGGTGTTGCAACACGGAACTGCGCTTCGCTCTGATAGCTATTTGAAACGTAGAAAACTTGGTTATATCAAAGTTCTGTGTATTTGCCATAGACTCATAAGTATACCGGTAGAGAAAAGGAAACGCTAAGGCGTCGGCCAATAGGTTGGATCTCCAGAGGACTTAACCAGCTGCGGTTATGTATACATCAGTAATTTAAAAAGCATTGTCTTTTACTTGTCGCCATTACACCTCGTAGCTGCACCTCTAGAAACTGTTGTCTCCTATCAACTCAATACTTACTGCTAATACACGCTCTTAAGAATAACTAAACGCTGCACAGAAACACACACATGCACACATCACAAGCATATAAACACGTTCGTACATGTATCTGATTTAAAACGCGAGTAGAGTATTTGTATTCTTCACAAATAGATACTTTTCTTTTATTTTCGTTTCATCGATTTGAAATTGTAGTCGGTGTCTTTTGCCAAGGATTTGACAAGGAACCGCTTATTCTGTAACCAGCATTATTCTGTTTTCCTTTCTTTCCATCTTCTTCTTTTCTTTTTTTTTAATTCTTTATTCTCCGCAGACAATATCCGACCACGACATCAATTTATTTCTACCGCTAACCCTTCACATCATCCAAAGCACTCAACAACTTCCTGTCTTCCTGTGAATTCTTCCTTGGCAGTCCTATCATTACAATACTCACCTGCTGAGTACAGTATCGAGCCAACCGAGTGGTTGGTCTGCGATGCCGGAAGTAGCAACTGAAATAACAGGAAATAGAGCTAATAGCTCTGCATTGGAACAACGGTGTATAAGCATGTGTGGATTCTTGTTTGTCTGTATACGCGCCTGACAATGCACGATTGTACATACATGAGTGCGCTTGCGTGAGCGCGTGCAGCTTCTCTGTGTATGTGTATGGGTGCATGTCTGTGTGTGAGGTGGGAATATGTGTGTGGAAGAGTGAGACCCGTGTCAACAATGGAGTATAGGAAGTCCGGGGTAAGGATGTTAGGAAAACTGAAGTGTGCGAGGAGGATACATTGGGAAATTAATAAACAGTCGAACAGCGAAATGATGGCGGTGGAGGAAGAATAAAAAGCCCCACACATATATGCACAGATAAATTACTGAGCGGTAATACATGTGGAAGATGAATAACATAAATACACACGTTTTTATATACATGTATATATACATACATATGTATGTATATATATATATATATATATATATATATATATATATATATATATATATATATATATATATATATATGTATGAATGTATGTATGTATGTATGTATTTAGATATGCACATACACTTGGCACGTACACAAATATCAATCTATGTTAATATATATTTCTCTCTTTCTATAAATGAATCAATAAGTCTATCTATCTATCTATCTATCTATCTATCTATCTATCTATCTATCTATCTATGTTAAAGTGGTTACGAATATGATATGTATGTGTGTGTGTGTGTGTGTGTGTGTGTGTGTGTGTGCGCGCGCGCGTGCACGCGCGTGTTAATCGAAGTGTAAAATATTATAATACCCATTGCGGCCGATCTTAGCGATCGTTTTCGCACTCAGGTTTCATCGAAGTTTTATGTAACTGTCCGATTATGCAACCTTGCGCTCTTCAGATATGGCAGTTATGGAATGACATATGGCGACTGCTTTCTATTGTTGGGGGTGAAATGGTATGTTGAACCATTAAGGCGAAACCTATCGGTAAGATGGGCCGTAATGGATATATAATATTGTACACTTCGTTTAATATACTCACTGTACTAACAAATATACGAGTGCATTTTTCTCATTTGTGGTTTCTTAGACGGCTCTTTCTGTCTCTCTCTTTCTTACTCTCTCTACATACACGCATACACACACGTGCACGCGCTTACATATAGCCGTCTAAGAATCCTGCGCGCGCACACTCGCCTCATCGCACACAGACAGAACGACAACAAATAGAAAAAAATTACCCAGAACAGCTGGGAGGATGAAAACTTAATCGTATAAAGTTCAAGGTACTGGCTTGATAAGGTGGACCAATTTATTAATATTCCATCATTAATTATGAAAACTTTAATTCATTAATATTGCATCATTAATTATGAAAAAAGTAATTTTGTAAATCCATAACAAAAGTAATACGAGAAGCAAAGATAGCGTGAAAAACGTCCAAATTTTCATTCATTAAAATGTATTTGAATTAAAGCACGATATATTTAATTGTTATAGTGATTGAGTTGTGGTCTTGATCTTCAGAAGTGTGGTGATAACTACGCTTAAATTGTGGCCTTGTTCGAGCTTCTTAGCAAATCATAGTCTCACCAATACTAAACAGACCTTATAAGGTTTACAGAAATATTGTATTTTTATGAATGAACACATGCAGAAAATCAGGAATTAATCTCATAGCTAACTACATTATACACCATATATGTGGGAGTATGAGCGTGCACACAGAAACACATACATGCACAGACAGACAGACAGACACACATACACACATACACAGAAACAAACACACACACATACACACATACAAATGGAGATGCGTAGCTTAGTGGTTAGGGTACTGGAATCATGATCGTAAGATTGTGGTTTCAATTCCTGAACCTGGGAGATGCCAAAACACTTCCTTTCATGCTACTCCAGTCCATTTAGCTGGCAAAAATGAGTAATCCTGCGACGGACCGGAGTCCCGTCGGGGTGGGTAATTTATACGTCACTGAAACCAGGAAACCGGTCCTTATGCGTCGGCATGATTCCAGAAAGTAAAACACACATACACACACACACACACACACACACACACACACACACACACACACACACACACACACACACACACACACACCAAGTTGTATTTCATGAGGGTTGTTATACTGAAAATAAAGACACGCACAGGTACTATTTCACCCCTTTTATTATTCTTAGTCAGTTCGTTAACATTTTACTAATCGATAGCTTGATTAATCTTTCGCTCAATTAATCAATCAGCTATATTTGTCAATGCCCTTTCGTCGGCATTGCAGCCTCATCAAAGACACGTCCTCTTTGCTCCAAGTCTTTTCGCCTCTGTCTGCCTGTTTCACTTTAAGAATCTTGCTAATCAAATCCAAAACGTGATTACTTGGTCATCTCACTTCTGCCTGTCACTATGTACTAATCACGGACATTCAGAGATTAGTACTCGCCTTGTACAAGCGTTTATTACTATAATCCAATGGCTTACAAATACCCCTTTATGGTGACCTCATTTGTCGTTCCATCTACAGAAAGTCCAATGGTAAATGAAAGAGTAGCGACGTATGCAGACCTAACTATTTGGAAGCGCGCAATAGGTTATAACTTTTTTTGTCACCTGTGCTTCAAACCATGCAGATCTGCATCGGGATTGAATAGTCATCAGAGAGGTCATGGCCGGAAAGTCAGAAATGTCATAGACAACGAGGAAACATAAGGAGTGGCAGTCAATTGTGAAGATGGAGCTATCACCAAGTATGTACGTGCGTGCTGTGTTTATGTGTGTGTGTGATGTGTGTACATAAATGTATGAATATATTCATTAAAGACACAAAATTGGAAGATATAAAGAAAGACTGAGTGTTTAGTGGATGGGAATGTGTATTGAAAAGATTGCTCTTTAGAAGAAAGAAGCGATAGCAAAACTCAGTTTACCATTTAATATTTAGAAATAATATTTGTTATTAATATATGAAGATATTAATATTTTGAAGAAAAAAAGCATTGTGAAATTCATGAATGAGAATTAAAGAGAGAGAAGGGAAGAGGAAGAGAGAGAGGGAGAAAGAGAAAGAAAGGGGAGAGCAAGCGAGAGAGAGACAGCGAGGGAGTATGAGAGAGAATGATAGGGAAAAGAAAAGAATGGATGAGAGATATACAAAGATATGCGAGAGGTGAGAAAGAAAATAATAATGAGAAAGCAAAGCGGTACAAAATAATAGAAGAGAGAGCAAGCGGGATATGAAGAGAAAATGAAGTATAACCAGATCTGACCTGAAACGTTGAGTGCAAATTGTATAAGCGGAAACAAAGAGATGTGGTGCAAGTGTGTCCATATGTATGTGAGAGGGGATATATATATATATATATATATATATATATATATATATATATATATAT